>NW_009260274.1:1575271-1634357 GCF_000687185.1 Egretta garzetta | reverse complement strand
CAGGAAATTGTTTTGTTTGTGGAATCAGAAGATAAAATACAATGAAGACTCTTTGACAGTGATTTAAAACAGAATTCTAAAAAAGGAAGGGTATTGATACTGTATACAATGAACAGAACTAATAAATGTGGGAAATAGATTTATTATCTGCACTTGGCAGCCTCCAAACTAAAGGTTCTTGTTCAATTGCTGAGGCAAAACCAGGAAGCATTATTTCTTTGTCTGAGATGTTTTTATTGTGGCCTGAAATGTGGGCAGCAGCCAGAGCTGATCTCCAGATGAGGTTCTGGAGAAGTGTTGGATCTGTATAAGGAGCAGACCCAGGCAGACTCTCAAAACTGACCTCCTGTGCCTGGATAGCTCGGTCTACAGATGTGTTCCTTGCACATTTTTTAGCTTTCCTGACTGCTGTCAAAAAGTAAGCTTCAATTTAGGCTCACGGAAATAGAGAAGTGTATTAATGACAAAGTAGCTAATGAGAAATGCCAGAGATTCTAAGAAACGTTATTCAGAGAGGTGTAGTCTGATTTTTTTTTTCTTCTGATTTTTACTGGAAAATTCATATAATTAAAGAAGACTAGTTAAATTAGCTTGGCTTTTTGTGTATCATTGGGGGAACTGTTAAATACCTTCTGAATCATTAACTATGTGTGTGGAGATACCTAACCCTCAACCACCCCATACAACTGCCACCACAGCAGTGCTATAGGCAGGGCAGTTTGTCACCCCTAAGTGACAAAGAGCCAGAAGATCCCACTTGGACTTTCTAGTGTTCTCATCCATGGACATACATGTATTATCAGCAGGCTGCAGTGCAATTTAATTGCACTGATTGATTTTATTAACCCTTTCCAGTGGCCCTAAAGTTGAGTGGCAAAATGTATTTGCTTGAAATTTGAGGATGTTTATGTACATATTCAAATGTAATATAAGGACATACATATGGCCTCCACATTTAAATTTAAGTCTCAGAAAATAAAATCTAAATATTTCTTTTTATTTTAATTTGAAAATCTATGATCCTTTTCTAGCTATTTTTGAGGAATGTAGTGACGTTACGTTAATTGAGGTTTCTCATGAAAATAGTACAGTCTAAACAAATCTCAGAGAATGAAGAAATTGTAAAATAGTTCTAACTGTAAAAATGTATGTTGGCATCCAGGCACTGAGTTGTGTCACCAAGGCAGCGCCATCAGTAGGCAGGAGTGTAAGGATTGCTAGGACCTGTGCGCCAGCAGCCATGGTACCTACAAACGACGCTATAGCCTCAGCATGCCAAACAGTCCGACATAACCAGCAGTAAATTATTACATGAAAAGCTTTTCTCAGCCCCTCTTTTGGATTGGGGGTAGGTCAGTGGACTATGTCTCCCGGCCTTTTTGTGGTCAAAAAGCACAAGCTAACCAAGAGAAAAAGAGGCCAAATGAACTATGCATTTGTTATGAATGATTTAATCTTGCTTTATGAATCTTTTGGTTTTTTTCTCAGCTCTAATAGACCTAAGTAGTTCTGGAAGCTGTACTCTCACATGCTACAAAAGTACTATTTCAGTAACAGACTTGTTTGCTGCTGAGAAAATAGTTGTTAAGAAATCACATAACAACCACTGCTGATCCCTGAAGGGGATTGCTTCTCCCACTAGCTATTATCTAAATTGGATGTTTTCTGGAAAGACGAGCTGAATAAATAAAATAACGCTAGCAAGGCTGGAGTGCTATGGATTCAAAGATTCTGACTCCTCCATTTTAATGTTAGTGTAACTCCACTGAACTCTACTGAGTTATTCTGGCTTTAAACGTAAGCCCTGGGGCCCAAAACGCTGTGAGGAAAGAAGCTGTCTGCTCCCATTTGAACAAGGGGAAGGCCGCAGCGTGACTGTATTTACATAAACTGCCTACCAGATGGAGAGAAACCCTGGGGAAAGGCAAGCGCTCCCTGCCCCCATCCCTCCTGAAATGTAGGACTTGGGAGAAGGCTCTATTTAATAAAAGCATCTACCTAATTTCTTCCTATGGCACCCTAGGAGTCACTATATGCACTTCAGAATCATTTGCTTAATGGGAATAAACTGTCTTAAGAGGGGAATGACATTTCAGACTGGGCAGACTGAATACCCCTGACATGGATTTGACTCATTGAGTCCATGCACTGTTGGGCCTGTGCAGAGGACCCTTTTCCATTAGAAGGACTTCTTAATTGGAAATTACAGCAGCAGAGTTAGGTTCTGCCCTTTAGCTACTGCATACATTGAAACCATTTGAGATCTCATCTTCGTTAGGGCATGGAATATGAGAGCTGGCCTGGAAGGGGGGAGGCTCCCTGGGGGTGCACCAGCCCCTGCACTGGGATTCAGCAGGGGAGGGAAGGAGGAAGGGATGCTTGCCTCTTGGATATTGTCAGTTTTAGAGGTTGGTAGACGGTTAACATCCTCCTTAACAGTGCTGATTTTTATTCATATAGATGCAATCTCACTGTGTGTGCCAGAGCTGATTTTTCTTCATCTTCTAAATATTATTCCTCCTGTTTCATATATGGCCTTGGAATTTGTGCGAGGTTATGCTGCCTTTGGAGGACGCTAAGGATAGGTAGTCAGGGATCCTACCATTCGAAGGGGGTTTGAACATGTTGCATTTGCTAGCTCTAAGACCTGATATGTTTGTGCTGTCTCTCGTTTCTGTAACACACCTGTTAAAGGAGTCTTAAAACTATGAAGAAGGTGGAAGGGGAGTGCGCTCTGCTGCCTGGCACAAGGCTGCTGAAAGGGCTCAGGTGCTGCAGCCAAAACCAGGGAGATACACTGGGACAAAAGGGCAGAGTTTGCAGCAGCGAGTTTAAAAGGTTCTGTGGACTCAGCTGTGGACACAGCTATGGAAGCAAAATTGGATTTTGACTTCCTGAGAATGAGGCCAATATCATGGCATCGGCTCTTCAGAGTGCTTATTGCTTCCCCAGGACAGTTTGATGTGAAGGGCAGGGATTTCCTACCCTCCAGGCGACGAGTTTAGCAGGACCCCTGCTCACTGCTGCAGATAACAAGCAGGTGCTGGAAAAGCCATCACCCTCCCCTTGCCTCCATGTCCCAAGGTGGCAAGTTCAGCCAACTTGCCCATTCCTCCTCCTCCTCCTCGCAGCAGACGGTAGCTGCCACTGCATGGCTTTCCCTCAGTGCCAGGGACCGGTCACTGGGGGTGGTGGCTGGAGGGGATGCAGACTGTGGCCTCCAGCCCTGGGGGTAACTAAGGCTCGGGGATCATCCTTCAGGAGAGCTGAGGAGGGGTGAAGGTGCTCTGACGTTTGCAGAGCTCCAGTTCTGGTGCTTCATCCTCGAGCATAAAGGCTATGAGTTTGGGACTCAGGCAAACACGTGGCTCTTGCAGTGTTTTCCTTGCTCTCGCTCCCACAGCAACTTCAGCAGAGGTCAGCAGAGAATTTGATAACTGATACGAACGTGGCTGTTTACTGAATTCTAATTCAAAAGTGTTAGGGGTTTTATTTCTATTTGGTTTTCTTTTCATCAACTCATCTGTCTAGGATCTCTGTTTCTGGAAAGAGGCAGAGTGAAGAATTTAGTCTAATACACCATTTAAATTCCATAAACAAGACAGAAATCTAGCAGCAGGCAGAGAATATATATTGCAGCAATGAAACTTCTCTGAAAGAATTGCAGCAGCAGCTAGGGAATGCTAATAAGGGTTTCTTTGCCTGTGAAGTAACATTTACAGGCCTAGGCTGGCTTGATTTTCATTTAATAAAAACACTGCATTAATATTATCATGATTATATTGTGGAGAGGAAACACTTCGGAAACTTTTTGATTCTCTTCATTAATTGCTTCTCTCTCTAGCAGGACCACTGCACTGAAGAGATAAAAGGAGAGTGACTGATATCGAGTTTCATTTTTAAAGGACAATGTGCATCTTTAATTGGGTTTAATATGTAAACTTTCAGGTAGAAGATGGGCTAAAAATAATTCTAAATAAAAAAAAAAAAAATTGCAAACCACTGCCTTCCAGTCAGGCCTATCCCAGGCCATAAAAAGACCACCCACAAGGTGCAAATTAACAGACTTGCTAATTGTACAGAGTAGTCTGAGATGGTGAGAGAAGAAGTGAGTTGAGACGGACAGTGCTATCTAGTCTTCATATCCTGGCCAGGTTTTCAGCTGGCATTTAGCTTTCAGAGATGGGATCTGAAAATTGCATTGAAGATGAGGATTTTTAATCTCTGTGTGTTCAGAATATATAGGTTTGGTCTGAGCAATTTCAGCTCCTGCCCAGGGCTCCAGAGACTCGCAAAGGCTAGGATCTAGGGCCAAACCCAGCTGCAAATTTAGGGATAGCCAGAATTTTAGTCTTATTTTTCAGCTACACGGTGAATCAAGTCATAGCAAAAATCAAGTAGAAACTGGAGAGCTAGCTCTGAAAGCAAAACATGTAGAAACAATGAACGGAAAAAAGAAAGTGCTTCTGTGTGTGAAAAGTGCTTTTCCATATACCCTTAGAGCATTTTGTAGCTGAGGAGGTGTGGTGTACAGCATGGGAAATGCTCAGCGGTACAGTTAAGGTGATGAGAATCTAGATATACAAGATTCAGCGAACTGGTTGGTGGAGGGGGGCTGTACAGACAGGCATCTCGTTTGCTTTTACTGGTGAAGCCACTTCTGGAATTGCCCTATCAGCCTCATGCAACCACACACTGCAAGTGGAAATTACAGCCCCACATGGGCAAGGAGGGCAAAGACTGACCCAGCTGTGCACTGGGTCACAGCAACAGCGTCTGCCTTCAGCCATAGGTATCTACCAGAATTTTCCAGTTGTTGGTGTCTTGAAAACAAGAAAACACATAGAAGTTCCTCAAGAGCTTCCTTCAAGCATATGCCGGGAATTCTCAATGATAATGTAAAATAGCTGAGTGTTGTGTTTGAACATTGCAACCTTAATCAAAAACAGAAGTTATGAAAAAAAAAAAGATATTAAAAGCATAATGAACATGAGGAACTTAACATTTACTTCAATTACAGTGCCTGAGCCTGGTATTGCTATTACATACCTTGATCCAATTAAAGTCGGTAGCCTACTGAAATTATTTGCCTTCTCCCTTTTTAATATTTCAAGTTGTTGATGTATATAATATTAATTGTGGTAAGTTAGGAGAGAGAAACAAGATAATCCACGTGAAAAGACTGCCTCCCTTTGGCTGCCTGCCTGCCTGCCTACGGGTAGTTTCATGCTTAACCCTCTGCTTAATTTCTTACTTTTCTTGCAAGCAATTATATTTCGTTGGTGGCTGTCATAGTATGGAGTTGGAAGCGAAGGCTGCTGCTTTACCTGAGAAGCAATATTTCATACTGTATATTGCTTCTCAATGTATAGAATCTGGAAAATTAGTAATTTCTCATTTCACTTCCAGCATAATTTACTCTGCTGAAGGAATAGTGTAGTTGACTTCTGTTGAAAGTGGTGTGTGGTATGTTTCGTACCTAAAGGTCTGCCTTGCTTCTGCGTCCTCTCTCAGGTCAGGCAAATACACATTACATTTCCAAACCAACTATGTAGTTCTCGGTCACCTCATTTTGGAACTTTGTCAAAGGATTTATCATTTTCCAGAAAAATAATGTGAGCAGCGTAACTGGTGTCTGTGCAAATCCACGGTAATATTTTTTTGTAAGTCACTGAAACATAACACCTAAAATGAATGTATGCACAACATTTTCTCACTTTGACCCTTTGGCAGCAAACTTAAAACTACCAATTGTGCTAGATAATAGTAACTGGTATGATACATGGTATTGACACCGTGTAATACATATCTATGTCAAAGTAAGCAACAGCGGTGGTGTTCTGTGTTGAGCTGCAATGCTTCATAGCTGGCAGGAAAATCTTTACAATTAAAGAGTAAAACTTACAGTTAAACTTGTAAAATAAGTGGTTAAAAAGAGTTCCAAGATTGCTCTGGGTTTGTTGTAACAGCTGATAGATGCAATGATGTTGAAATCTTGCAAACTTACTACTTGCTGACCTGAAGATCTGCTGAATAGATTGGAATCAGAAATGACACTCATCCAAAGTTTTTTAACTAAACAATATGTGGAAAAGTGGTTGTATGTACTGTGTGTATGGAGTGATGATCAGCACCTCTATTTCACTCCTCTTAACCACTCTTTAGAGACAAGCAATGTCCATTGGCACTAGAAGTCCATTTTATTCAGAACAGGTTTTCGTTGCCCTTCTCTTCCCCCCTCCAGCAACTGGAAGCTTCCTTGGAAATCTGTAATTGTTTTGGCCTAAGCCAGGTTTTGTGTAATTTGCCAGGCTTGGGACCCTGGTCAAAACCAAGTAAACTTCTGAATTATATATGTATTTATGATGATAAGATATTCATCCATAAGCTCCCCTGCTGCAATCTGAACACCTCAGCACCCAGTCAGCAGTTCTGCAAGCTGCAGCATTGCGTGAAGCCTTGTGCACACCGTACACGAGGCAGCGGGCAGTGGCTGTTAAACCGTGTTCACATCTCTGAAACCTGACTTAGTAGCTACACTGGCACCCCACACACCCCTAAAGGGGAAGGTGTCTGTGTTTCTTTGGTGCCTGGTAGCTGCCATATTTCAGTACATTTTGTGATGTTTTTCAGTCCATGCAATCCCATCTCTTGCTGCAGAATGTGTCCTTATCAGCTCAAATGATCCAGGCCTCCAGGATTTTTTTCACTGTCCATCCTGTTCAAGGAAACATTTTGGATAAGAGCAGGACTGAGGTCTGGGAACTTGCCATCACAATCATTCTCCAGGCAAAAATTCACTTGCCATAAAATTAAAACATCCCACCTGAAAATGTAACAGAGATTGCTCCCAACCCACCCTCCCTGTTGGACTGGCAGCACATGCCGGCTTCCTGGCTTCTTGGCATCACTGGAGCCTGCCAGGCAAATTTCTGTTACTGGGGCACTGGGGACTGACCCAGGACTAACATGTTCCCTGACCCTGGGGTATTTTGGGAAGCCTCGTGTTTCTGGTTCACTGGTGGGGATTCACAGAATTGGAAAGGCTCTTGAAAACATTTGGAAACACTGAAACAGTGAGGTTTTGATGACTGCAAAGTGAAATTTTAGAATTCTCATTTCCTATGTAATTTTTTCCCAAATTTATATAGGGAGAAATAATCAACATTTATATTCTATGGCTATCTTTAGTCTGTACCATAATTGTTCCTCTATATGTTTTATGTAGACGAGATAAACTTCTATCATTACACCTTTAATGCCTAGAAGTAGTTGTTCAAAACTAGATATGAGAAGTTGTATGTATAAAAAAAATCTGTCACCCTGTGCTCTGGTCACTTCTGAAACAGGACACAGCCAGTCAGTGCGTTAAGGTTCCCCAAAACTGAGAGGAATTATCTTAAAAAAATGTGTCTTAATTCTCACCTTAATAAAAAAATTTTTCTTTTAATGCTACCTCTCTTCTGGGTCAGTTATTGCATGCAGATGAGTATGAACCTAATATTTAGATTTTTTCATGAAAAGACAACAAATCTTTAAAGTCACCTCTTGCCTAGTCATCTCAGTTTTAGGAATACCGTGGATCTCACTGCAGAAAATGCCTGACGAACTGCTATTGATTCTATAATGTCTGCAGCAGGGTGGCTAATCTTTAGCTACTTGGAAATCACTTGACTCAATCTCCCAGGATTTTGGTAGCTCTTATGGTCTCCTTTGGTGGGATTTGTGTGCCAAGAAGTACAGGACACCCACTAAGTCTTCTTCCTAGCCTTGAATTACCCTTTTTGCAGTGAGGGCAAGCCAGATATCTGTGTGGAGGAAGATGCACGGTGCCTCTCACTCCTCTTCCTCACGCAAAGTGAGTTGACACTTCTTCCTCCTGAAGCTGGGAAGTCTCTGGAGGCAGTGGCATGGTAGAGGCATTGCCAAATGGCAGAGGCTTTGCTGAAGTTCTAGTACTATGTTTCTTCCAAATCACTTAGGCATTAATTAACATATTGCATTTCTGCTAGTGCTGTCATGATTTGTACAGAAATGAATGTTGTATTCAAGCATGCATAGTACCTATATCCCCACCCAAGACTCTATGAGGAGTTTCCCAATCCCCTTAGGAAATTCCAAGACAGTGACCCCAAGAAGCACTGGAAATAGTGGTTGGCTTTCTTCTCCCAGCTGTGTGTCAGCAACCACTACTGCAAGCAACGCAGGTAACTCTGGCCTGCTTTGCTCTCAAAACGCCAAGGCACACAACAGCAAAAGTCACACCAGGTAGCTGGATTCTTACAGGCATCCGTGTCTGCCCAGTGGGAGCACTGGTCTTTCTTCAGCCATTACAGAAGCATGATAAGGCAATTTAAAGTAGATTTTCTTATAGGGATGAACTAAGTTTGTATTAAGCACAGCTTTGCTCTGTTTGGTGCGTCAGCATTTTGTTGTGGTGATTATAATAGTGTCCCCTTCACTTCCCTGTTAAGCTGGTGTAACGTAGCCTTGATTGTTGCAAGAAATGTCCTTTTGCTTGATGGTGCAATTGAGACCAAGGTTCATTGCTGGGGAGATTTGGCCTTTTCTGTCAGTGGCTCTGATTTGTACTGGCCATGCTTTCCACTCTTTGTGATGTCCTGGTCCCATGAAAAGATACAGCCTGTAGCATTTAGAGAACCAAATAGCAACCTGTGTTTCCTGCACGTAAAAAAGAAAAACCAACCAAAAAAAACAGTGATTGCTTTTTCTTTGCAGGAGATAGGGGATTAGCCACATAAACTGCACATCTTAACAGCCAGAAATCCCCTTTTTGTACGTGTGCATTATGGAGGCACAGAGCCTAGTTGGGGGCGAAGGGGCATTCCCTGCCTCGTTTTATGCTTCCAGATGTGTTTCTGCTGTGGTCAATGTGGTTTATGTGAATGCCAAAATGGGATCCCAGCTCAGCCCCTGGGCATGCAACACCACCCTGTTCCCCAGCTCTTCTTCTGTGAGTATTTGGGTGCTGTGGCAGCTCAATACATTGTGGGTAGTTCAGTGGGTGGATGGTAAGGCAGTAACCAAATTGCTGCAGTAATATGTATACAATTTTCAAAGCATTCTGAATGGTCTATTACATGTAATATTAGATTAGAGAGAGCAATTAAAAGGGTAAACCTGTAAAAAAGAATTATACATTGTTGCTTTAAAACTAGAATTGACCACTTGAACAGTACGCATCAGCCACATCTCTTGCCTTTTATTGAGCCTAGAGGAATTTTAAAATTTTTTCATTAGCATTGAACCTGATAGATTCTTTCCATTAAACAAAGTGAAGCAAGTATAATGCAACACAGCTAGTAGCAGCATAGTGGTGTGAATGCTAAAATATATAAGGTGCTTCAGCTGGAGTCCCATTGTGCCCAGCATTCATATTTTGAAAAGGTTTGGAAGCTTCTCATTAAAGATAATGAGAGTTGCCAGGTGTCCAGCAGCTCATGAAATTAAGGACTGAGTCCAAATTATTTCAGTTGTATCTTATAAATGAATTTCTGTTGTCTTTTACAGATTTCCAGTAAATAAACTAATACTTGTTAACCAGACCTCTGATACTATGAGCCATTTGTCTGAATAAACTCAAACATATTTTGAATAATACATTAAATATGACTATATTTACTATGAGAATGCTATAATTTATATAGGGTAGAGTTAAGATCTTCTTGAGTTTACTGGATGAGAAGTGGTTTTACCACGGTATTAATGGGTCTTAAATATAATCTCATCTGAACATTTAATCTAAATTAGCTGTCTTCTGAGGTGATTACATTGCTTAATTTTTTTTTTCTTTCAACTGGACCATGCATTTCGCAGCAGCTTAGTTTGCTGATATTTGATTTGTGGTGATACAGATCATATACAAGCTGGCTTGTTGTTTTTAATGAACTGGATGTGTTGTATAATAGAATTGCTAGGTTTGTGTTAAATTACAGCTTTGGGACTCATTATTGTGAGATGTTATCTACTTTGGACTGGCTTATTTTAGCACAAAGAAAGAAATTGAATTTGCCTAAGATGGCAAATGCCACAATGGATGGGTTGGTTGGTGAGTGGTTTGGGGCACCCTGTTGACCTGATGATACATATTTTATCTGATCTAATTCACATTCTGCCCAGAAGATGCATACACCCACGCATGAATCAGAGTCCATATAAAAAAAGCAAACAACAAGCACAACATATTGTTGAATGGTTCAATGGTGGTCTTTAGCCGGTGGTCTTTGACCATTTCAACTGTAAATTCATGAGATCGTTTCCTTAGGGCAATTTTGTTCCAATTTTCAGTAATGTGCATGCAGAAGCTAATGACGCATCTTTTCCTGCACATATTTAGGTTCTGCATGCAAATATTTCAGCACATACACAGAAGCAGTTATCAGGCACTGAAGTTTAAGTGTGTGCAGCAGGGTAAATTGTGTAAAATCCAAAAAATTATGTTTCCTTTGACAATTGCAGGTTTGGAAGATGAAGCCTCTGTGTGTCATTCTTGGCATTTCTTTTGCTTTGAAAAACATGTTGAGCTTTCAGCCCAATGTAATGATGATATATGGGAAAATTAAATAGTTTTGTTTACTGAAATAATTTTAGCTGCTCTGTGGAACAATGTGTAAAAACACTTCTGTGCGTTGGCAGAAACTATAGACACATGACAAACACTTCTGCTCAAACAGTTTAAATCAATGAAAAAGGGGTTCAATTCAAAGGTGATTTTAAGAAAATGCTGAAGGAATGTAAATTGGCTATAAACTGGTGTGGCATATGCTTTCATTTGGCTTCTACTTAGCTGCCTGTTACAACAGTGCTAGCTTCTGTAAGTATGCTTGCTATATAATATGTTAACGTATAATAAATATGTTAAATATGAACAAATTCTGCAGTGATGTAAGTCAATAAGAGAGTTGCTGAGATGGCTCTTCCAGGCTCTAACAGAGTCTAGAGCAGTGCAGGGATTGCCACGTGAAAGGGGAGGAAAGCATTCAGCAAAGCAGGGGGAAGGAGGCTTTCTCCAGTGATCCAGCTTCCCACCTCCAGCCTGGACCAGCTTACACCGAGAGGGGTTCAGAAGTGGAGTGTATTGCTCTAATGCTTCCCATAGGCAATAAATACACACTGTTAAGGGCAGGACCTTGGGGTCCTCTAGGAAGCCAGAGTAAAGGGAACCTGCACAGAGGAAGTGTGGGGACGTGAGAAGCCCGGAGCCAGCAGCTCCCATGAGCAAGGAGCTGAGTCCATCTGCTCCCAAAATGCCCCCAGGGAAGCCTTTTGGGTTTTTGCTGCCCTGCGGAGGCGGCTGTCCCCAGAGCTTGCCTGTGGGTAGGAACCCAGCCCTCCCAGTGCGGGGGGTGGGGTCACTTGGGCACCTCCATGTTCATTCCCAGCCATCATAGAATCATAGGATGTTTTGTGTTGGAAGGGACCTTTAGAGGCCATCTAGTCCAACACCCCTGCAGTGAGCAGGGACATCTTCAACCAGATCAGGTTGCTCAGAGCCCTGTCCAACCTGACCTTGAATGTTTCCAGACATGGGGCCTCCACTACCTCTCTGGGCAACCCGTTCCAGTGTTTCACCACCCTCATCAGAGCCAGTGCATCCCCCTTACCCTCCAGCACACCCTGTAGGACACCAGCATGTTGCAGTGATGCCCATACTGTGTACAAGCCGATGGTATTCCCTTGGCCCGCTCAGTGCTGTGCATACATATCTATCCAGAGTGTGTGTCCTGGCTTCTGGGAGCACTGCCGTGGCAGTTTCAATTTTTGTGTAGAGGTGTTTGAATCACTGCAGTTAAAGTCATAGCTTTATGATAAATGAAGGTTTATTGATAGCTCTGGGGACTCAGATGTAAAATACCACATTAAAGGCTGTTCTTTGCAATGCAGCAGAACTACCCTCCCTCCAAAAGAAGGCCAATAAGCAACAATAAATATTTTTCTTTCAGAGTGGGCTTAGTAACTCATTTTAAATGATTCTTCCAAACTCTCTGTGATCCAGCATCACATGCCATAGGCGGGGGAAAAAATACTAGCTATTTGCTCTCTGCGTTAATATTTAGGGTGGATTGTAATGCTGAAGCTGATATTGAACTCTGTGCAGTTAATTTGCTTTTGTTGAAATAACCTTTAAATTATCCTTCCCTTAAACAGGCTTTTTTTTTTTGCATACTGATGAGTGCTCTGTCCCATTTATATCCAGTATGCTGGTTTATATCCTTTCTTGCTTCATCTTGGCCACCATTGTTTAATAGCTAGGCTGGTATATACCACATAACAGGAATTTTTTCCTCACTTTGCTTTCCTGGCTTCAGAAAGTTCAATTTTTTGGATGGCTTTGGTTCTGGAGGCCTTGATTTACACTACATTAACAGCTTTATAGAGTTGCTTTATAGTTTGCTTTACTGCAGACAAACAGAACAGTTTTACTGATAGAATTTACTGTTAATTTTTCCCAACTGTTTTTGGCATATGCTCATGTTTTGGCTTTTACATCACTGTTACTAGTAATTACCTTGCTTCCATTATTTTTCTTTAATAGACGATAAATGAGCATGTGGTATTTTTCTTTAGTAGACCCTGAGTATATTTGAGATATCTGTTACAATGTGGAGAATACTGTAGGCATGATTAATAGCATCATCATTGTAACATAATTTAGTTAGAAGGACTTATACAACTGATAAAATGTCATGCACTTCTACTAAACTGCAGTCTAAGTGAACTGTATTTCAGGTTTTTATATCCTCATTTCTGTCTTCTGTAAAGATATTACTGTAAGATTCATACAAGCGTCTTTATAGTCTCACACTATAAGCAGTGAAAGTTAAATCAGTTCTTCTTGCATGAAACATAGTTTCTATAAAAAATGAGTAATTATAATTCTGAAAAAGGAATAAATTAGTTTGCTAAATACATTCATTGCAGACTGAAGTTGTGACTAGATGAGATCTTTTTAGTTTAAAATAAAGAAATCTGTCCTTGAAAGATGAGAGAGAAATTAAGTATTTACAGCAGATAATGCCCACAAAAACTGCATTATAAATAGTCAATGGACCTCGCGTACATAAATTAATCAAAGAAAATAAATATATAAGTCAGAGACTAGTAGAGAACCTTTTGTTGATAATTAAAAAAATCTCTGTCTTCATCTACTTGACTTAACTCCTTGGGCCAATTGAAATATTGGATTTGAATTTCACCTCTGTGTTTTTACATGAAATTATCAGTTTTGATGACATTTTTTCAAAACTTACTCTCATAAAAGGAAGATTTTTCTTGGTTTTCACTAATTATTATTTTTTTTCTGGTGGAGCATTTTTTTTAGATAAACTTTCCATTTGAGCCTTGCATTTTGCAGGGATTTTCCATACTTAATTTTATGTTTCTTTATGGTTAAACCTATGCAGCTATTGAGCTCAGGCTGTCAGTCTTGCCTGAGCAGCTTGAATATCCTCTAGCAATTGCTCTCCTGACCACACCTGAGCGGGTGAGCACGCTGGCATGGGGCCCGGCCACGTATGGTGACGCCGTCCCTTCCGGCGACAAAGAGAAGCCAGCTTTGCACTGGAATCCCTTCCCAGCTGCCACCTTCAGGGACTGAAGATGAGCCCAGTACCACTTTTCCCCATCTCCATCAGCTGGCATTTCTTATTTTCTTATCACCCCATTCTCTGTTACCAGTTTTCTCTAACTTACGTCCTTTCCCCTTTTATGTTATCAGGCTGCTGCTTTGCCCTGCCTGGTATAGAGTCTGCTTGTTAAGAGTAAAAGCTACATCTTTTCCAATAGCTCTATAATCCTGAGGTTGCAGAGGACATTTCCCATTCAGAGCACTGGATCACCTTTTAGGAGTCAGGACTACCATTTCCAGTTCTTCACTCAGCTGGTCATCTGCATTATTTTCCCTTTCCTTCTCTGTTCATGGTCTGCTGTATTTGCAGACACTGAACATTTCTGATGGCGTTGCTTTGCACTGTGTGTAGCACGGTGGGGCCTCAGTCTTCATGGCAGCCTTTATAGGCAAGAAAGCAGAATAGTAAATAGAGTCTCCACTAAATTATTGATTCTCATTACAGATTCTCATCCAAGCAGGGTGCTTGTCCAAAAATATTTATTGTGCATATTAATTAGGGATGGATGAACAAAAGTGAAAAATAAAAGAGCCGTCACTTCAGTACTTCTTTTTATCTTGCCTTTTATCTTGTTTGGTTCAGCTGGATAAACTGACAGCTCCCTCATTTCTGTATTCTGACCTCTAAACAGGGGTGCACACATCTGGCTCCGCACTTCAGCTGGCAGAGCCGCAGAGGGAGAAATAGTGATGCTTCATCTGCTCTTGCTGCTGCTTGTACACCTTTGGCAGTTTCCTTGGCTTTATGCTGAGTCCTTGCACTCTTTTATTTCCTATATTACCAAGGTGGAGAACAAAGTAGCTAGTTGGTAAGTAAGTACCTAGTTTTGACTTAACACATGGATTCACAAAAGCAGCACTGTGCAGACCCAAGTACTCGTGTAGGATATTATCTAATCTTTTTTATACCGAAGAAGCTCTGTAAAAGCTATGGTTTGTACTATTTCATCAGCCTTCTACTGAAAAATGGAATGGGCTTAAAATTAAGATCCCCTTACATAATGGAAGTCATAATGAAGGGTATGGCTCATAAATTTCAATTGTTAAATTGTCTCAGTGGGAAAGGTGACTTGACATTCCCATATTTTAAGTATTTGAAATCCTCATTCAACAATAATGGTAGAAAGTTTAATTATCAGCTTATATTAAGACTTGAATACGAGGGACATTTCAACTCTTCTTTATGTGAGCCATAAGCCTTTGCCTGAAGATTTCTCTTACCTCCCAAGACCCAGATTCTAAACATATTTTATTGGGTGCCTGTTTGTAAAAGGTACACCTTACGGATGCACTTCACCTAATAAATATGAACTGAGGCATGTAAAAAAGAAGACAAGAAATCCGGTTTAATATTCTTTTTTAATGTTCACATTTACACAAAGTACTTTCCAGCAGCACATCACATGTAAAGCCTTTTGAGAGCATTTAAGGAGGCCACTTAATGGCCATTAGGCAAAGTAACCGGTACTGCTCCCATCAGAGTGGGGGAACATTCGCCTTTCTTCTCCAACATACAGCAGCTCTTTGTGGTGCCTCGGAGCTCCATGTATTGAAGATGGCAACATCCCTAATGGAGCAAACATTGCAGTTGCCTGTTATTCAACACAAAACCATTGTGGTTTATATTTATCTGTGCTGTCTAAGACTGAAAGTCCCACTATGGTAAAAAGTCCCTGTATGGCTCTTCCACACTGGGGGATGGGGTCTGTGGTTTTCTCTAGGTTTGGAAAGCACTGATCACATCATGGGTGCTATTGTAATATAAATAAATAGTAATGACAATAGTAATAGCATAACGTTGTAGAAAGTGATATTGTGTTTGTAACCACTGCTGGAACAGAGGTAGTGAATAATGACCATGTTTAGCCAGACTGCTGATGCAGGAATACAGAAACTGGAAAGACATCAACCAGCCTGATTTAAGACTTGGAGAGAGTACAGAGCTGCGAGATTGATAGCACAGAAAGGAATCTTTTGGTTGAGGTCCATGGCCTGCATCAGAGCTTTTGGGATTGATAGCACGCAGCACTATCAATCTCACCGCAGCAAATGGGACGACTATTCTCCATGAAGAATGGGCCATATTAAGTACTCTGACATCCACTAGATTGAGAACTTCAAAATGAGTAAGGAAGAGTACATGTTTGTAGAGATAATACAGTGCTGATTCTTCATGTGGTTTGTTTTGCAGCAAAAAAGCCTCAGTGGCTATTCCAAGCTCAGCTCCTGGAAGCTGCAAGTCATGCTGGAAGTAATAATGATAAGCATAAAAATGCATGGAAGGTAGACAATATGTAAGGGAGAGTGACTATAAAAAAAAAAAAAAGTGCCAAAAATAACCAACACAGCTTATTGTGATCTGTTCACTATTTTCCATTTGTGTTTCACTGGGTATTTTGAATATTACATCCTTGCCATTTTCATGCTGCATCTTCTATTCAGAAACTGGTGGCAAAACCTCTGCTTCGTTGTATCTTGTGCTTCTATTTCCCTGTGTTACGAAGCTTGTGAACCTGAAAGCTAAGTCCAATTTAGGTAGACATGTCTTGCTTCAGGTCTATGGAGTTAACCACATGAATTGGATTGCATTTATTATTTCATATTTTCATTTAATACAGCCATATATTCTCCTTCAGGCATCCTATCCTATACAACATTATTCCATGAGCAAAGTATAATTTACTCACTCTAACATTTCAAGATATGTGGAAATCACTTTTTTTCCCTGTGTGGACACAGTTGCCTTAGCAAACATTGCTGCTCACAAGGCTACCAGATGCATTGCTAAATGAACAAAACTACCTCATGTGTGAAATGATTCGGATAGTAGCAATCCACAGACAAAGCCATTAAAGAACACAACCTGAGCAGTAAAAACTGTTGTCGCCTTCCAACAGTAGAGAAATACATTAATAGCAGAGGGTCACCCCTGAAATTTGGAGGTTATTTGGTCCTGTAAATCCTTACAATTTATTAACATATTTAGTTGCTCAGCATAAAATTAGGTAATTATCAAACCTTTTTCAAACAAAATGTTTGCTCAGAAGTCTGTGAAATACTGACTTTTACCTAAATTTGCCTTCTGTAGAATCTGAAGGAAAATAGAAATGTTTCTACTAAGCAAGGAGTAGCCAATTGCTCTTGCTGGAGGGAATTCCCAACTTTTTGAATAATGTCTTTGTAGGTTTTAATGTTCATGTGTGACATCGTTCCTTTTTCCTCTTATTATGCTCAGGCTTTTAAACCTGGTTTTAGTATGTAAAAAGTCTTATTTTAGAAGCTACAGAATTACTTATATTATAGATGTGCTAGGCTTGACTTTGATGATGACATGACTCTTCTCTTAAACCCTTTTGGAAGATAAGAGGGGCTTAAACTGTGGTGCACCTCAGTCAGGGAAAGGTCTCATTTCCAGTGATTCAGGGCAGGGCTAAAATGAGAGGATGGTAAGCTGTAAAGACCGTATCTTTTATCTGAGAAATCAGTGTTTCCTGCATGAGTGATAAGCATTCTAGGTAATGGTAAATAACTTGCTTTATTTTTCAGGCTTACTGTATTAACATGCTGAGTTTTGGCAGGAAAAAGTATTTTTAAAGTATTCCCTTTTAAATGTGTGTTTTTGTGAACATTTGAATGAATGTTATAGGCTTGATTACTGTAGTGTACTGAGAAAACCCAAAGTGTAGTTAGATTTAATTTTATGCATGCACATGCCCATGAAATACTCATGAGTGCCTCTTGGGGAAGACTGGAGGTGACTAACTGCTGGTCTAGCGGTTCAACAAGAAAAATAAACTGTTGCTCTCCTGGCCATTAAGGAAGACATAGAGGTAATCATGTTTAGATTCTTAGAAGACATTTCATGATAGCCCCAAAGAGATTTTGAAGTCAAAGGTGAAAACTGAAGTTAGCTGAAGTAGTTCTAGTGCTTGCGTGTCACAAATTCATACATCATAACAAATGTTTGAGCGAGGCTTATGCTGAAACACAACTGTTACATTCGTGGCAGATTGTGACAGACTGAAATAATAGACCTGTGCAGAGGAAGGCTGCAGTTGGCATCAGCAGAATATGCCCCTTAATTATAAACTGAATCTCCAAGTAGTAATGCTAACATCAATGGAGTGCATAAAGAAAAAGCCCCATGTGTACAGTATAGCTCGTTTGGGCAGACATCTAGACTATGGGACCTACCAATGACAAATGAAATTCAGTTCAGGTAGATAAATAAACAATAAAACCGAATGCTATTCATAAACTGGAAAAAGTGCGGATATCTAGACAAATAAAGCAATCTGGGTATTCCTGCATTAAAATAATCCCTAAAGTATTCATCCCAATGTGTACTGGCAATGAAAAACAAATCAAGTAGTGGAGTGAATTGAATTACTAGTCCTATGCGGTATAAATCAAAAGGAGATCCAAGAATTTTTATTGCTCCATATGGTAGAGTTGGCCATTATCTAGAGTATTGTTTATAATACTACGCACATCAAAGCAGGAAAGTTATAATTGCTAGAGAAGGTGGATCACAAATCAACCCAGAACAAGAAAAGTGTTAATCTAATCATTAACTGAGAATGACCATTCAAATTAACAACAGTGAAAGGGAGAAGAGCAAAGAAGAACTGGATTAATTCTAGGATCTGCTGGTTAGTGAAGTAAATTTGAGACTGAAAATAGATGAGGAAAATAGAAAACCAAGAGGATGTTTCAGCAAAATTCCGCATTCAAACAAAATGCACATTTAATGATATGCGTTATTCCAGTCTTTGGTAAGCTAATGGAAGTGGCATTACCTGGAGTTCTCATGCGTGCCCAAAGCATATCAAAGATGGGGATACCTACTGGATGAGGCTATGAGCTGGATGCTAGGCAGCAATGTATAAGTATAGTGTTGACTCCAACATGAGTGTTATTAGAGAGCTGATACTCTCAGATCTCAAGCACTAACAGTGATACTGCAAGAGTTATGACTGCATAAAATTAGGACAGGGTAATTTGTGTAAATAATGCTGATTATGTCTTTAATATAAAATTCTACTACTTTCACCTCTTGGATTTCTTCCTAGCATTACCTAACTTTACACCATATGTTTGCACAATCCTAGAAATTAGAGGTGGTTGAACTTGGTTCTACCAAGAATATTGATGGGTGTTGGGCTGGATCTGCTCCCTGCTGCAGCTTTCCTTGCTTATAATTCTGGCAGTCACTGGGCTGCTAATAAAAAAGAAAGCAACTTAGTAAATAGTTGAAAGGACCAACACTGGAAGGGTTAAGGGCAAAGTAAGTCACCCTGCTGAATATCAGCCGGTAGGGACAAACCTGGGTAGCTGCTGGAGAGGTTACTTGTGGCTTTCAAGGCAGTTAGAGATCGTAGAGTGTGTACACAGAAGTGTGGTTGCATAGTAAACGGCGCAGAGGACCCTAAGACCCATTCACATTTCTACTTTTAAATTGGCAGGTGGCCTCTTCCTTAAAAAAGTCTTCAGGCATCCACTGTTTTGGTTTTTTCTGCTTTAGCTTTGTGCCCAGGGGAGGGCTAGCTGATATAGCTTGCTGATGGTAACTTGCCTTTGCCTTGCTGAGTTTGCCCTTTGGAAGTTATAACCTCAGATTTAGGAACTTGTGGACTAAAATAGCTCATCAAAGTATGCAGATGGGAAGGAGATTATCCTCCCTTTCCACTACGTGGAATGAATTGAAATTTTTGGAGTCTCCAGTTATTGAGTTTTCTTTTTTATGGAAGCATTTGGCTTATATACGTCTGTTAGAACTAGAATTAATTTTAAACATGTTTCCACTGAGCATAATTAAACATATTAGAGCCTTGATGAACTGTATTGTCCTTTGCCAAACTAAAGACTGCAAGGAATAAAAGGAATTAAAATGGATGCCAGAGTGAAACAAAGTTAACATTGAACACCTCCATTAAGATCAATAAAAATTTCGTTGTTGTGCGGTGTATTTAACAATGTTCTGGAGATGTAAGATGAAGTGTCTCATGGTTGGTTAAAATTAAAACATTGAAATGCTGCTAGGAGATCACAGGTAATATAGCTGCCTGAGAATATATCACAATTCTAGCAGCAAACTGATAATTAAACCTTTGTCTCAAGTGTGAAACCTCTTGCATATAATACGATACTGGAACTTGTGTAGGTGAAATGATAAATTGAAGCAGGTATTTTAATTCCTTATTTTTAGACACTTTGGTAAAGAAACCAGCATTAAAGCTCAAGTCAGTGTATTGCTTTGTAATCCCAAAACTAATACCTGTTGTTTTTTGCATCAATAAACACATTAATCAGAAGGAGGAAAATAGAAAACATTATTCAATGATCCAATAAAATTCTATAATATGAAGCTAGTAATGAATAAAAATTGATAGATGAATGAGAACAGTGATATCTGATAAAAAACGTAGCCTTCCAATACACTGCTTATGGTGTTTGAATGAGCTTCAGAAATTTAAGTATGAAAAATTATTCTAACCTATCCTATCTTTAAGGGTCCTCTGAGCTCTTACCGTATAAATTTATAGCATAGTACTTAAATATTGAATGGTTCTATACTTTTTTTCTGACATGAGGGGGAAGCCCTAATTAAAATAAGACACCATTCATCTGGGAGAAGTATGTGAATTTTTCCCCAGCTTTGTTAAAGGTTCTAGGGATCCTTCTGCAGCACAACATAACCCAAATTACCATATTAAATATTATTTCTCATTGTAAAGCTGTTACTGTCCTCTTCGACTTCTTTCTCACTTGATTTTGATGCCTATTCTCCTTATGTATTTTCATTCCACATAAACTCATAAGTAGTTAACAGGAGATTTTGATTTCTGGGGGGCGATTTGCCAAACTTTTTCTTTGTTAAACTGCTTCAAGTTTTAATGAAAATAGAATTGCGACAAGAAACCAGAATACTTCTGATTTAAATCAAATAAAACTGGTATCTGATTTGCATTTCTTTTTCAGAAAAACATTGATGCTAATGGTATGTTGTCAAGCTGTGGAACAGGCTTGGATGCAACTGTGCTAGAAGTGTGTGTTTCCCTAGACTTGTACCTAGGTGGTTTTCCATGCGTCTGCCTGTCTGCTATGAGACAATAACATTTTAGCCTGATCCTCTGGGAAAAAAAAGGGTGATGCAGTCATACAGTTTCAGTGCATGCCTGCTAACCACTTTTGAACAGGTCCAACCAAAGCTGACAAAGAAATCAGTGATCACTCCTAGATGTTTTGTGAAAATAGACAGCTAATTAAAGAAGACAGACCCAATCATTCTGAAAAGGCATTTGTCTATAGGACATTGAAATACTTACTAAGGATCATATGAATGCCCCAGTTACAAAAAAACTTTCTGAGTAAATCCAAAAGAAACATCCACACATGGCCAGGCTTTCCTAGTTCTGATGACAGTGATGCATTTTGTATACATAGAGTATTATATTGGCTTTTTCTTTGCATTTATCTGTATGCACAGCTAACAATATGCATTCTTTATATTTAAACAAACAAAAAAGACATTTTAGTGTGCTAGGCAGGATAAAATCTGTCCTATAAGATGGAGTCATAAACTATTTTTTTTTCCATATTCTGAGTTAAAATAACAAAACCCCCCTTTTTAAATCAGATCATCTCACTTTGCTTTAAATTAAAGATACTGATGCAGTTCCTCCAGCTTCTGTAAAATCTGACACCCCCTACCCTTTAAATAGATTATTTTTGATTATGACAAATCTTTGGTAAAGATGAGTTTTTAGACTACTGGAGCATTAGATCTTTTGGTAAATTTTGTCACCAACACATGTTCTCCTAAAACTATAGTAATCCTAAAAAACTGATGCAATGAATTTACACTTCCTAGAAAAATAAAATTGAAAGTTTCTGTTTTCAGTGTAACTCCATTGACTTCCATGGATTTTCTGTTGATTTATGTGAGTATGAATGAAAACAGAGAGGACCCGGCAGAATATGTTATAGTTTACACAAAAAGGATTTATTGCAAGAACTCACCAAAGGAATTTTTCAACGTAATTTATAGAACTGTTTACTGACTATAGCTGACCTTCAAAATTGCTATTAAATATTCACTCTAAGGACTGCTGTGTATATTTAACTAAAACCTCAGTTGAGAAAGGTTGCCAGTACATTTCTACTTAGTTTCTATGTTTGCCTCCCAGTTTCAGTGGAGGATAAAAATTAATAGCAAGAAAATACCCATCTTTTCCACTTAGAATTGACACCAAGAAGTCCAATAATTTTTGATGAATAGTCTTATTTCATGACTCCAAATGTCCACCAGAATCAATGTGCTGGATTAGGCAATATTTTATTCTTTCCTGTTTCCATGATGTGTCCTTGTAATCATCATGTCTCTGAGAATTTGTCCTGACTACATTTATTGAAATTATTGAATTATTATATTAGATAATGTTAGTTTGTGTACAAATTGTGTGACTGAGGTCCACACCTTCCTGTGTGTACTCGAGTAGAATACAAAAAAATGCAATTTTTTTAGGAAAAAAGTTTATTTTAACCATATTCTATTCAGAATATGATACTGCCATGCTTTTGTAGGGTAGAAACACCCTTTGAAAAAATGCTAGAATGTGTTAGCTAATCCTTTTCAATGATGCATTTTTACAGCCTAATCAATGCGAGATGGATCTGTGCCCCGTGTGGTTTTTCAAATGGATTACAAGTCCATTTTATTAACAGAGTGCAGTGTAGTATGAAATAAACCTGAAAGCATATGGTTTTGCCCTGCCAGAGAGCCATAGGTTGACATTCTGCTGTGATTTTCCCAGTCCCAACCTCCCCCTGCCAGGAAGCTTCAGCAGCCTTGGACCAACAGCTGGACCTCGCTGCTCCTGTTGTTTTGAGGCTACAGCAGGGACAGTGAGTTGGATGGGGCAGTGGTGCCAAAGGGACTGAGCCAAGCTGATTATCCAAGGCTGGAGGGGGTGAGGTTGGGAGCACTTCATTGGAGGTGGCAACATGGTTTTGGGTGGGCCTGAGTCTTGTCAGACTGGCAGGGAGAACATCCCCTAGGTTGTGCTGTGAGAGGGCAGGATGCAAGGCAGTATGTATGGTCTGCATGGCAGGAGCTGTGCGTGGGCACTGTGCCGTGCTGCTGGAGTCACCTTGCTTCCCGGCAAGGACAGTCTGATCCTGCATCTGCTGCCAAAGGGTTGGCCAGGCATGGCCTTACATGCCTGTGGGCAAAGAGTAATGCTCTTTCCCATGTGCCATTTCCATGTTATGGGCAGCATACAGCTGCAGCTGAGGTAGTTGGGTTTTAGGCAGCATTTCTAGCTCAAGTGGCCATTTCCCATCTCTGCCAGTGTTGTGGTTTAACCCAGCAGGCAGCTGAACTTCACACAGCTCTTTGCTCATGCTGCCCTTCCCCAGTGGGATGGGGGAGGGAGTTGGAAAAAAAATAAAACCTATGGCTTGAGATAAAGACAGTTTAATAAAACAGCAGAGGAAAATAATAGTAGTAGTAATAATAATAATAACAAAAACAACAACAACAATAATAGAATATACAAAAAAAGTGATGCACAATGCAATTGCTCACCACCAGCTGACCAATACCCAGCCCATCCTGAACAGTGATCCCTCCCTCCCAGCCAACTCCCCCTAGTTTATGTGCTGAGCATGATGCCCTATGGTCTGGAATAGCCCTTGGGCCAGTTGGGGTCAGCTGTCCTGGCTGTGCCCCCTCCCTGCTTCTTGTGCCCCTGGCAGAGCAGGGGAAGCTGAAAAGTCCTTGACTGGTGTAAGCCCTGCTCAGCAACAACTAAACCATCAGTGAGTTATCAACTTTATTCTCATCCTAAATCCAAAACATAGCACTATACCAGCCACTAGGAAGAAAATTAACTCTATCCCAGCTGAAACCAGAACATCTGGAAAAAAATGAGCTTACTTGCTTATTTGGTATTCTTCAAGTCTGCTTCTGTGATCGTTGTGGATAATCTTTGGGTGGGGTGTGCCAGTTATTTGTAAATTAAATTTTATTAGGGGAAAACCCATGCACTTTCTTCCCTGTTAATAGAATGGTTTTCTCTCTTAAAAGAAAAAAACAGAGTTTGATCTCAAGAGCTGCAAGGGCTTCTGCAAGGTAAAGGTAAGCTCTGTTTGATCTGCCAGGGTCCTGGGACTATTTCTGGCTCTCAGCCTTTTTCCTGAGCCTCTGCTCTTTTCCCCACAGCTACCAGGTCCATGAGGGATAGGTTTTTCTTTCTTTAAAGTGAAGTGCTGTAGCATGGCTCCCACAAAAGGCAGCCAGCACCATCATCTACCCGGACCAGGGGAATGCTGATGTGGATATCCAATTCAGGCTGTTCAAAACAGTCTTACCCATGTTGCAAACCAAGCCCAACATTTCCTCACATGCACTGCATAAAATACCTCACATCGTTCCCTGGATTTCTGTTATATTTCTTAATACTTCCTCCAAAAGCTTAAAAAACGTTTTAAATTAAGTCAGTTGCAGCTGCTCTGTCAGGAATTCACTAAGCACTACAGCCACTGAAGCAATTAAAAAAATTGCACAGAAGGTAATTAAAAGCCTTACTGGTTCTTGCTATTAGACTGACATTTTAAATGCCTCTAGATGTTTTATTGTGCCAATAACCTATTTCCCTAGTCTCAAAGAGAAATACAACTGACATCAGTAATTTACTAAAGTATTCTACAGGTATCATAATGTTCCAACTAGAAATCTATATTAAATCACTGTGGTTTTCTGGTCTGCTCAGTCCTTGCCTCACACCTTAATGAAACAGCAGTTATTTGTTAATGGTTATGAGCTTAGTCTCTTATTCTCTTCCTATAGTGAGCTGTGTAATATTTGTATTGCTTGTACACAAAGAGATGCCTTTGGGTTATCATGAGCATGTGGGGGGAGGAAGTCAGGCAGAGATTACTCTTCTTCTGTACAACAACAGAGCAGAAGTCCTGGTTCATTTTACGGGGCAATGCAAGGGGCCTTTCTCTGCCGCGATGAGCTTTGCCAAGAGTAGGGCTGCACGGTATGTGACTGCCTGCTGCCCACAAGGTCTGCAGGGATGTAGCTGGGCTTCTCCATGCATCTCCATTCTCAAGTCTTGTGTTTGCAGACAGGCTGATAGAAGGAGGTCCCTCCCGGAGACTTGAGTCAGTCCCCACAGCTGGAAAAGTGAGGCTGCCTTCGTATATCCCTTCCCAAACACCATGCAAGCCCAGAAAGGAAAACTGGCAGGATATTAGACAGTTCACTATCTTTCAATTCAAGGTCCAAGCAGAGACTTTAAAAGGATGAAGGGAAAATATTTTATTATAACATTTTCCCTGATAGAATCAAAATGTGACCGTGCTAATCCAACGACTTTCTGGTGTGCAAATGAACTACTGTTATTCATCCCTGATAGGAAGTTATAGGAAAGCCACACGACAGAGAGGAAGATAACTGGAGGTTGCTTAAAGTTTTTCCCCTTGATTTATTTTGTAGATCCTACTGGAACATAAAATCAAACCAGATTTCAAGGAAGTTACACTTAGCTGTACAGCATACAGAAGTAAGGCTATACCAAACTGCATCGTGTTATAGATGATATAATGTCTTAAAGTTTGACAGGAATTATTCTGATGCGTAGGCACAAGGAGCAGCATTAATGCTGAGCTTTCGAATTTTATTCCGTTTTTTCTCTCCTGGGTCACCTTAATACTATGTAAACAGGGGTATTTTGGAAGGGATTTCAGCAATAAACAAACCCACACGTATTTCTGTGACCTGTGAGAAAGCCGATAGGGGCTAGCTTACATTGACCTCCGTGGTGTCTTTTGAATCATATCCTGCTGATCAACGCTACATGTCTCTACAGTTTGCATCAACAAGAACTGTAAAATGGCAAAACTCTCTTGGCACTAATCTCTGAAGCCACGTCTAATTCTCTTTTTTAATGAGGCATTGAATTATTCCATACAGTGAGAAGCCTGTCAGTTTGCAGTGCAGCTCCGTGCATGCTGTTATGCCACCAGAGATAAACAATCAGCAGGATTGAGCAGGCAGGCAATCAGTTAAACAAATCTGAGTAGAAAAAAAATTTGCACATGCACTGCTCAGGATGAAATAGATATTTTGATAAAGTTGCATAAGGAAAATACGTGATGTGTGAATAGAGTGACTGGCAGCAACTAATTAATAGAGTTAGCCTTAGCATAAATAATTTATTTTCTAGAGCTGCAATGGGAGGAAGGTCTAGGGATCATAACATGGAGATCCATGGTCAGTTCCCCTGTTTTGCTACGGATTTAGCCTTGAGTCATTTAGTTTCTCCTCTGTATAGCAGCTCCGCTCCTCCATTATAGAAACAAAACTAATGGTGCAAGGTACACCTCCGTAGGGCAAGGGCAGCCCTCCTTTTCAAGGGGAAAAGGCATGGAGTAAGTTATGTACTTCTGTGGGAAACATAAGGCAGGCAGCTATGGTGTTGGCTGTCCTCTTCAAGGCTGGACATCTGTGAGTGCGGCCGGGTACAGATGTAAGCAAGACTTGGCAGACAGGTCATTGGGTTCTGTGGCACTCATTAGCTGGCTATGCAGTATATAAAATTTTCAGGGGAAAATGGTGTCCATGTATTAAGCAGTCTTAAAAGAAGACACACCACAAACCACAACCCAACTATATCCTTGCTACCCCTGCCACTGAGCCATCCTACCTACACTTGCTGTCATACCCATGAGCACCACAACAAAAGAGTTAGTAGATGCTTACTCACACCCCTAGGAAATAGTTCAAGTATTCCCGGTGATATCTGGATTGCTGTTTAATAATCTTCATCATGATCTCATCCCATTAAAGCAGTAGTGATTCAAGCGCTTTGGTCACTCAAACCTGCTCTGTTGTTCATTAAGTCAGTGGGTTTCTACTGAGTTTGAAGTGCATCAAATAATCAAATCAGGCATTTTATCACCTGGTTTTCCTTCATCCTGGGTTTATTGTCACTATTTAAGGCCAAGTGATGGATATATTGATTTCTGCATTTACCTACATCCTAGCCAACACATCGTTTCCTTTGGATTTATTTATGCTCAAAGGAGTTCTCAGCTGGTTTACGGAATCTTTTTTTTTTTTTTTTTTAACCAATCTGTCACAAAAAATCTCACCAAATATCAAGATTTCATTAAAAATTTATTCTTGTCCTCTACTTGGGTTAGAGTGTATTGCGTATCTTTTTAAAAAGCAGGGAGGATTCCTTTCTAGCAAAACCCTGTGAAACTGGACTCCCGTGCGCTGTCATCATTGCTTATAGGAAAAATCACCCTGAGAAACAACGATTTCCTTTTGAGCTCCATGCCGTGGAAGAGTAGCACATCTGAAGGAGCCCCTGTCCTCTTGCCAGAAGTTATCTCCCCTTCACCTGCTGGCTGAGCTGCTTGTGGGATTTCTCCAAATGAATCATTTAGCGCGGGCAGCTTCAATAATAGCAGATTCTCATTGAGCAGGTGGGGCAGCGCGGCCGGATCCAGCGGAGGACACGTGTCCAACAGCTTAAGGGAGTCTGCTTTTACAGGGAGCAGAATCCAAAGCTCCAGAAAGAGGTTTCTCTGGCTAACGTGAAGCACGGGTGTAAAGTACGATGCTCTAAAGCTTAAAAACCGTTTTAATCAGGAAACATATAGATGGCTAAGTTTAACTGAGTAATAGTCTAGGAGTGTTTGGGTGGGAAACTTGGCTGTTTAGGCGGAACTGTAAAGTTGTGAGCTAATTCACTGACATGCAGTGTAATTTGTGAGTAAGGTTATCTGCAATATCTAACCTTTCAGTAAATGCCAGCTGCATAATGACTGTCAGTTTTCTCTCCTCAGATATTACATTGCAGAAGGTTCTATCTGACCAGAAGAATCTACTTAATAAGACTCTAATGGGAAATGACCAGTATTTGAGTATTACAGATTAAAAGTGACAATGCTAATTGACTGCAGAGGTATCTACATGAAGAGGGACCAGAAAAATCATTTAAGTCTAAATGAAATTGGACTGATTTGATATTTGAAAAAGCATTACATTCCTCTTGTGTTTGGCAGTGTGAAGTAATTGCTCCCTGTGTCAGGCAGACCCAGTTTCTATGTAGCAATAGGCTAAGATTGGTGGGGAGCGAGGAACATTAACTGGGGGGGGTATGAAGTACATATTAGTTTACTAGAATTAGAAGTACACAGGAAGGTTTGTATTGGACGTAATTTTTATGGTGAGGGATGAAACCATGTTTTGTATATGCAGCAATCAAATTCTAGAGAAGTTTTAATGGTTTGATTGTGTGGGTTTGTGATTGCTAATAAAACAAATGGGGACCACAACCACATCTCTGCTCTGAAGATGCAAATTTAGTTACCTTTTTTCTTAGCATTTAAAAAAGTATTTTGCAAATAAATAGAATAGGGAAAAAGAAAATCATAGTTATATTTTATGAGGAGTAATTGGTAGGAATCATAACAGTAGGAAAATGATTGTACATGGCATATGCTTGTCTCAAAAATGACTTAAAATCATTAGGTATCAGACAAATGCATGTGCTTAATTTCTATATGGTTTGCTGTGCACAAGCCTTTACTTTCAGTCAAAGAGGCTGCAGTACAAATTATTTTCTCTATCTGATTTTTTACACGTCTAAGAAGGGAATCAGACACATAGCATCAATTCCAGGCAACACGCTATGTGCACAGAAAATGCAATATTTTCATATCTAGGTGCATAAAAAGTTTTTGGAAAATAAACATTAGACGTCCTTGAAAAGTCTTGAGATACTGAGAAAAAGTCTTTTCTAGCATGACTCTATGTGCTTCAAAATACAGTGGAAAAAGAGCTGATACAGCAAAGGCTTAGGGGTTCCATACACGCTGCCACTGTGCCCCTCCTGCTCCAAAATCTGATCAAGTCCACTTCAGGAAAAGAGAGATATCTTGTGTATTACAGTAGCACACAAGCCACCTAGCCAGATTTTATTTTATTTTAAATAAAAATGAGCCTTTCAGTTGCCTGTGATTGTTTTTAAAACTTACATGAATGCAGGGAAAACTGCCAATGAATTCAATACAGAATTCAGCGAGTTAATACAGAAAGCATTTATGTGTGTGCTTAAATTCAGTATGTGAGCAATTCTATTGAAGTTGGAGGAACATGTGGCATGGTTCAAACTAAATGGATCCGTAAGTCTTTGCAAAATCATCTGCTTAGCGTCTCTGGTGGAAGATAAAGAAGGAAAGCAGCATGGTAATTTTACAGGAATATGCACTGAAATATGCCCTGCTTTTCACTGACCCTGCTGTAGCCACAGCTCATACCTAGGAACATATGCAATGTACTCTGTGGGCCTCTCTGCCAATGCTAGGAAGGAAATACAGGTGGAAAACAAAAAAAATAATAATTCTAAGCTCTTTAAAATAATGTAATTGTGTTATTGTACAATTTTCAGATTAAGGTTCAGGCAATTTATTTTTAAGGTATTATTTTTTTGTGTTCTGCTTATATAATGCATAGGATTAAGGCAAAATGAAGACTGCTTTTATTGTTCAGAATACAGGTTACATTTACTTTCATACGGGAACTGATAGACCATTCATACAGCTGCTGCAATGTAAAACAATAATTCACAGTTACTTACACAGCATGGAGTTGGGAGACATTTCAAAATAATCGGCATGAAAGTGAACAATAGAATGTGTTGAACTTAAATATATAGCTTAATTCTCCCTCTGTGTCACTTTTAGGCTAATATAGCTATTGCAATAAAAATAAAAACACAAAAATAATTTCACTGATTTCAGTGCAGCTGGTCCTTAGATAAGTGAAAACGTTTCGACTTTCATTCTGTGGTCTTTAGTTTGAAATAAAATGTGCAGTGTTTTTCTTGCCTTTGATTTTTTATAATTAAAAATGAATCAGTACTGTGCTAAAGAAAAAAAGTGTGTGAATATTTATATAAATACTGTAACTTTGGTTAAATTTGATCATAATGGCCTTTGAGGTCTGTCTGTTCCACAAACTCAAAGCTTTTTGAAGCCAGTCTGCATAATTCAGTCAAATATAGATATCATATAGCTGCATATTTATATTTGTTATTCAACATCCATATTTGAAGCCATATCTTTGCATTCAGCTCACTGGTAACTTGGCTTAGCACTCTTGAGGCTTAAATACCAAACCTCAGCATCGGTCGTTTCATAAGTAATCTATAAACTGCCACTTGCTCATTCTTGATATTGGGGGGAATATTTTTGAAACCTGGCTAGATTAACAAGTAATTGGATTGATTCATACATGTTTTGCAAAGGTCAAAATTGACCACATTTTATTACAGAGTAACGTACCAATTGACTAGTGGGTAACTTGGTGAATAAAGTCGTTTGGTTTTCTCTCTACAGGTACTCTGACGATCATACAGTTATTTTACCCTGTCCTTTTATGCCGCCTTGCCTAGGAATGAAACTGTAAATTGTGTTTCTTGTGACATTTTATGGTGAGCACTAGTATGCAGAGGTTCTGCAGAATGACATTGGAGGCCCTCATCTATATGGCCTGATTTACTGGGGCCAACTTTAGGACCCTAACACCAGTTTATGTCAAACCAAGCGTTTCCCCTTGCTGTACAAGCTCACCTCCTCTTTGCTGGGCTAGGTGCTGTGCTTCTTACACATCTGGACAGCAGCTGGGGAAGTCTGCTCCCCTCTGTGCAAATTGCACCTAGACAATCCCATAGCTGAACACCAGGGATCATAGAATCATAGAATGTTTTGGGTTGGAAGGGACCCGTAGAGGTCATCTAGTCCAACACCGCCAGCACCACCACCCCCCTTTCTCTTTCTCAGCTTAAAGCAGAGATAAGAGCTTGTTTCATGTCTTTTTATGCTTTTACATTAGCACAAGATATAGTTGTAGACAGAAACATGAATACATTAGCACGAGAGGGAGATCCGTATGAAAATGGAAGACATGGTTCGGGAAAATTGTATTTATTAAGCATTATAGAGATTTTAAAAATCTAAAAATTAAAATACAGCAGAAGTCCTGAAATATTTTATTTTCAAGAGTTTTAGCCAGTTTTAAAAGTCATCTCTTAAACTGAATGTAAAGCAGAGATGATATTTTATATTTTTCCTTTATAATGTAGTAGAGGGGCGAGGAGAGAATTAATATAAAGGTAAGAAAGGCTACTTTTTCTGAAGATCACCACCATGGAGAGGAATGTGTGTCTGCTCAGATTTGCACGAATAGCTCCAGCAGGCAGCATACAGATAAATCATTTTTAATACCACACGACACAACAAAAAATAGTATTGCTATTTTTTTCCTGCTTTTTCTTCTTCAGTTTATATAGGAAAAGTGCACATATCCATTAAAAAATACGGTTTACTTTTTATTTTTTTAAACATCGATATTGTGCCAGAATCATTTTTAACCTAACTGTAGAATCCATCATTGTCAATAGATATAAGAATGGCTTCAATTTTTTTTTCTTTCCAACAACTTACCATTTTGACATGTAAAGAAGAGTCATTTTGTAAAATTCTAAACTTCTACAAAGGTAAGAAATGGCAGAATAATAACAACATTTGTCTTCTGTCAGGAAATATTGACATGGTATTACTACAGCAAAATTGGTTTGTGTTGTGAAGTGTGTCTCATAGATAAATCAGATTTGAGACTTTTTTAAGCTAACTAAATTGTACTTTAGTACTGATATATATAAGATCAAGACACATGATACTGAATTTCTTTTTCTTTCACAAAAGTGGGATAAGAGCAATTCAGTTTGCGAAAAAAACATTTCCTGCTCTTTATCTGCCTTCACTTTTTTTACACTTCACTCTAATGTGATTCGATATGTCAATAAGCAGGCAGTGCATGCCTCAGCCTCATATATAAACAACCAGAGGTGAGGTAATTTATATACAGATTTACAGAAAGATGCCTTTTCCTTCTCAGATTAAATATCATTCCAGCATTTTAGGATAAGTACATTTATATTTCCATACAATTAAAACATGGGTGAGACAAACCCCAAATGGCTTTGTAAAATCTTTACAGGCATACGATGGTTACCAGAGTCTGTGCTGAATACTTCTGCCTTAGTTGTACGGCCTGGTGAAGGACTTGCAGAAGATTTGGGAAGTGCTACTCCTCCTGGTCATGCTTTACTGAGAGTTGTTAAGCTGACATCTGGCTGAGCAACTTCTTGCTTCAGGGCATCCTCCATGCCATTGTAGGAGGTGTAAGGCCACTTTGCCAAATGCATGGCTTGAACTGGTTTCTTCATGCCTTGCTCTGCAGAACACCAATGGCTTTCCCCCATGAACTTGAAAGAAACAGCAGCAAACAATTAGCAGTTCTTCAATACTAGAAAATATCCATCTGCTCTTGGCACAACTGTTTGTCAACATATAAATAGCTACTCTACCAGCAAATGGAGCAATTTTCTGCATCTGGCTCATGCTTTCTTTCCCCCCTATGCAAGTGGCATTTGCAGTTCGGTAAAAGGAAAGAATATTTTCACAAAACTGTCAGTTCTTGCCACATTATTTTAAAAAGAATAATTTCAGCAAACAAATGGAATCATGGAGATTCCTTGAAAATTTTTTCGTCTTGTTCTTTGGCACTGGAGTACACTTTCATACTCAAAGAGGGGTAAAGAACGTATCTGATGGGCTGTGTTTAATTTTGCATTGTGTAATTAGTTACCTGCTGGAGTTTCTCACAGCTTTTCCATTTGCTCATATAAGGGCTAATCCTAACTAAGAAAGAAACGAGTCATTCTGTGACCAGTGGAACTTATGAAGCTTCGTTTCCTGCAGCTCCCTCCCATGTGGTTTCTCTAGTGTCGAATAGCTTGGTCGAGTTCACGCTGCAGGTTGTCCCACAGTAAGATACCCAGATTAGTTCCCTTTCATTTGACTTTCAATTTTCACAGAACAAGTAGAAATTTACTTTAGATTTAACATACTGTGGAAATACATTTCGTTTCTTTTTAAAAAAAATCAAATAAAAACATTGGTGCTTTCAAGCAGCCACAAAACTGCATTTTACTTTTTCCCAATTAGCTGATGATCATAAATGCTATCAGGTGTGTAATGGACACAGTAGTAGTGCTTACATATCTGTAGTTGCCCTTGATCCCACCACTGGGCTTTCTAAAACACTGTGGTATTTTTGAGCATTTGGGAGAGATAGTAACTCCTAGTTTCCTCAGATATCAACAGAGGTTGAGTGGGAAAACTATCGCTTTTTCTAGGACAGCCTTTGCTGTTTAGAAAACAGAAGGTGATCTGCTTTCAATGTTTGCTGTAGAGGATGCTCGGAATTCCAGGTCTCGAGATTTGGAAGCTGTAATACCCGTGACAGGTAAGGCAGGCACCAAACCCAGATCCTCTGCGGAGGAAAGTTTGGGTTGGCCCACGTTCTGCCAGTGAAGGCATGGGACAACTGATATATTTCTACCCCCTTCTGTCCATAATTCTGTTTAATTGCGTGAACACACAAGTGGCAACTACTCTGAGTGTCTGTTGAATGGTGAATCGGTGAACCCTGAGGCATATAATCTAGTCAATATACAACATAGTAAATGACTGGTAAGCCTGGCTTAGTAAATTCAGTGTCTGTTACATTTTTGGACTCTTAGAAAGTTTAATCTGTGGGGTTTGATCCTCTGCAGCAAACTTGTTAGTCTGGCTTCATTTAGCTTTGTTTAAATCCAGAGAAACTTCATAGCTTCCAGTTTTCCTGTGATATGGATGCATTTGGGGGAATAGGCAGAGCATGTAGCTTTGTTTTGACTTGTTTTTTAATGGACTTATTAAACATATCTGTACTAGTGATATATTGATGAAAAACTTTCACAGAAATAAAAGTGACAAGGCTCCAAGAGGTTCTCTGTCTCCAGTCCAGGCTGAACTGGAATTATCTCTTGAACAGTCAGGTGTTATTGCATAAATGTTGACAGATCCCAGTTGGCCAAGCTCTGATCTCATACCAATTTCATTCACTTTCAAACTCTGGCTTCTGTGGCTTCTCCATTTTAAACTGGCATGGCTTAGACATTCTTGTCCTAAGAATTAAAAGTTCATGTAAAGCAATTTGGGAGCTGAATGTTTTGCATGTTGCTTCCCCGTGTGATGGTGGCAGATGTTTAGGATTCTGAGGAAAATGCCAGTATTGAACAGGGTGGACATAGGTATAGTCTCTTACAAATGGACCTTCTTGTCATTACTAGATCTTTGCAGATGCTTATGTTTATTGTCAAACTCCTTCCTAATATAGGAAAGTAAATGTAATCTCCATGGGATGGGTGCTTTCTTCTACAAATTGCAATCAAGGTAGGTTCCTGTTATGTGCAGGCACTGTGTGCTGCTAACCTAGTCTCTTAAAATCAGCATTCCCCTTTGAAGAAATGAGAAGCAGAGAGAGTAAAAAAGCTGTTGATTGCTCCTGCTGAGCTGGTCCTTCCAGACTGACTGGCCTGATACCAGCCATGGGTGCCAGTCACCCAAAATCCCCAGGCTAGGACACATCGGGATTGAGGATCATTTAAATGAATTAACTCTTTACTATTACCACTGAGGAGTAAAAACTATGACATGCTCTTTGCAACAGGCTGTCTGCATGCAAAGCCTTGTCTTGATCCTCTTTGAATTTGTTGTAGGAATTCGGTGCTTTTTTTCCAAGCTAAAGGTGACCCTGAAGACATGGTGCTGGTGGGTGGGATTTAGGCTGCCTGCAGAGCTGTCCTTGACCTGCAGGTGTCCTGCTGTTGCTGTCTTTCTGGGCCTCTGATGGAGAGGCTGCCTGCTTCATGAGTTGCGAGCTAAGGTTAAATGTGGGTGTACATCCACAAGTGGCAAGAAAGGAACTTCTATATAGGTTGAGACCGAGAATCCCCAGAGATAAAAGCCCAGAACTGCTATGTTTTGGCTCTCAAGGTCGGTAGTAGCTTCTTTCATCAGTATAAATTTGTCTGAATTTGGGACCCCTTAAACTAGGGAAGCACTCGGATCCAATTTGGCTCGTTATTAAAGAAGGAGCACATTATTAAAGGGGGAACATTTTGGATCCAGATCATGTCTGCATAACAGAGTTTGAATATGTTAATTTTTTTCTAATCACAAATTGTTCACATGCCACACAGATTACTTCTGAGATTTATGGGAACCTGCTTGAGAGGATGGTTGGTGCTTGTCACATCACTGGGTAACTGTGGTTTAGGAGCTTTTTAGCTGCTCGAACAGTATATTGAAGAAATACTTGTCTGTTTGCATTTAGCTGCTAGACTGGATATTAACTGAGAAGATTTTACCAGAAAATGTTGATTCTTGGTCAAATAATGTTGATGGTAATCAATGGCATTACTGTCAATGTCTAACTTACATGTATTTACATAAACTGTCATATAGTAGTAAATGGCCAAACATTATTTCCTTCCCATTAGCAATTGCTGCTGTAAGTCTTGAGCAAGACAAGCTGAAGCCAAATCACCTTATTTCCACCTTCTAGGAAAGCAGGTGATGGCATTTGTGTTGCTGGGTGTGTGCTCCTCCTCTCTACAGAGCCACTTCGTGGTGTTTGGAGAACCGGGAGATGTTTCATCTGCCCAGAGTTTGAACCCAGTGACCATTTCTCTGAGACTGATTCAAAAGGAAAAATTTCTCTCATGTGCAGAGGAGGAAAGATTTGATTGTTTGAGTAAATGTGATGTAAAACCAGAACGATAGTCTGCCTAGGTTCCTTGGAAAAAGCAAGGTGATTTTCAATATATTTCCCTGAAAGAAGTGTAGCTCTTCCATTAAGCTATTTATTAAGACTTCTCCTTAATAAACGGTCAAGCACAGCCTCACAGGACATGTGAGGACAATGTCAGGATTAAGAAACGTGCATTTGATATATCCAGATGCAGTAACAAAAAAGGAGAACTCGGACAGGAATCTCAAGCTATGTACTTGGAGAGTTTCTTCCTGTCCTTGCAGCCTTTCCCGTTACTTTGTGGATGCCTCAGTGGATCTAAAAGGAGACGGATACAGTTCTAGGGATACAAAGCTTCATCTTGGTATTTTTGGATTCAAGACTGCATCCCGACGCTTCAGTTTTAAGTAAGATTACTGGATCCTGATCCATGGAGCGCAGGACTGATGCGTTGCCACTATCATAGTAAAGGAAGCAATAAAAAAAATAAGAAGAAACAGAAAAAGAAGCAGTTAGTGAGTGATAACGACATTTTGCATTAGTTACTAAGAGCTTAGTGCCTTGAAATATTGTGCCCAGGCTTTGCTTCTAGAAGTTTAAGCACATGTAAATAGCACAGCAAATCATGATGGCACCGATGGGTGTTCAGAGTTGTCATAAGATTTCTCAGCATTTCATTAGTTTCTTTTCAGGGGGTTATAAGCAGCATGAATTGAATAATAGATTTTTTGGTAACCATTGCCACTTTTTAGTTTTCCATCTGACAACTCCCTTTTAATTTCTCATTCGGACCAGCAGAGCCCAGTGCAGAGTTACTGTGCGTATGCTGCGAACAAGCTACACACACGCACGGGCACGCGTAGTTCCGTCTGTACAAACAAGAGCGGAAGCAGAATGCTGCTGCACAGTCAGCGTAATTGGCAAAAAATGCCGTGCAAAAAATGATGTTATTTTCAAAGGTAGAGAGTGTGGGTTTTAAGGGATATTAGTTTGCTAAACTTTATTTACTTTCAGTGGACTTTTCTCAGGGATAGTTAGGATTTCCAGAAAACAAATGATAACGTATGCATTTTAAAACAAAAATCTCTTGTGCTCTGCTGAGAGCATAAGACCTAGTTTGGTATGTGTACACTTCCAGAATAAATAAAACCCCCATGGAGTTTAGTTATAGACTAGGTATAAATTTGGGCTTGATGAAAAGTTCAGAAGCTAGGAAATGGTCAGAACCAGGCAGATTGGAACCAGCTGCAGCCCTGGCAGGGGGCAGCCAAAGCCCATCTGAGGGCAGGAGGTGTCCCCAGCCCATCTGAGGGCTCTCCTCTGCCCAGCCCCAGCACAAGCCCTGTCTGCTGGGAGCTGGTGTGGCAATGCCGTAGCTCTCCTGCCAGGAGCTTGCAGTTCCAACGTCTGGACACGCTGACAGCGTGGATCCTTTTCGACTAAAATCCTGCACTAGAATCTAAACCATTGTTAACCTAAATGTGCCATCTCATGTTTCATTCAGGCTTACTTCAGCGCGGTTGTTGCTCACTGATTGCAGCTGAAATGAAGACAAATCAGGCTTATTATGTTTAAGGGTTGTGAATATTTTTATTTTTGGTTTTTCAGTGGGCCTGATTCTAAAGTGGTAGCCATTTCCACCAGAGTAAATTTGAAGCAATCACCTTGCTCCTCGTCATCATTCACCCTGCGCTTAAACTAGACTCTCATTCATCGGAGCGAAAGGTGCCCGAGCCTCGAATAATCAGAATAACATGGTGGAACATTTAGCGGGGCAGGGACTGAAGCACAAGTCCATCGTTCCCCTAAGTGCCCCAACAGGAGCCTGCAGCACGTGGCTGCTGTCACTTCTTGCTTTCTCTCCCTTCTCCTGTTTATACAAAAACTGAAGCGGGGGGAGAGTTTCACTTTACCCAGGAGAGAAGCTCAGTGTCAAGTCACCGTAATGGGAGATTTGGGTTTAATCCTGCTGGAGAGATCAGTTGTTCAATCAGATACCTGTGAGATGAATGAGTTAAGCTGCTGGAAAGGCTTTGCTTTACAGAGGAGGCAAGCTGGGACTCTTCAGCTTGGAAAAAGCACAATGGGGGATATGACAAAAATGTATAAAATCAAGAACAGCAGGGAGAGGGTGAGCAGGGACTTCCCAGTCCCTCTTCCAAAACACAAGCAGGCTTAAAACAAACAGAAGGAGATTGTTCTTCCCCCCCCCAACCTGTGATTTAGCTTTGGAGCTCCTTGCCAGAAGAAGCTGTGGCTGTTGAAGGTTTAAATGGGTTTGGGGAAGACCAAATAAATCCGTGGAAGAGTAATCTTTTAAAGATTAGGGAATATGAAGAAATCACCCTTTGCACAGGGAGCATAGGAACTGCAGGCTGTTGGAGGCTGCAGTCGTGTCCAAGGGGAGGATATGGATCCTCCTGCCAGCACAACGAGCCGCGCAGAATGAACTGCTCTGGTCCTGCCCTTTCCCAGGGCTGCTGCTGGGGACAGAGCAGTGAGCTGCAACGCACCCTTTGCCCAAGCACTATGGCTGGTTCTGCGTGGATAAGGGATTGGGGAGGGTTTCACCTCCTGCCTGCCTCCTCTGTGAATCCTGAGCTTGGGCTAAGTCCTCCTGCAAGATTGGGTCCCTGTGGAGCAATGCTGAGCCAGAAAATCCTCCAGGATGCACACAGGAGAGATGCCATGTGCTCGGGGAATATGAAGTCTCGGATGCTTCCCTGCTGTTTGCAAGCAAAACTTCACACATTTGCACATCCCATGTCACATGTAGAAGTGATTACAGGCCTGCGATACCTTCAGCTACAGGCAACAAGTTGAGACTTGACTACCTAAATCTTTTCATAGATCCATCCCTGGAAAACACTTCAAGGTCACCCAAAGTTGCCATAGTAAAAGATGATGGCTGAAATCAGTCTTACCTACTGGGACCATCTTACAATTATTGCCATAAAAGTTTTAATTTTTACAAAGATTCAGCAGCATTTAGAAAAAACATGTTTATCTTTGGTAATGCTTGTTTTTTACTTATGAAATTCCAAGCATAAATAAAGTCTGGTTACTGTAAACCTGAAAACCACCAGGCTTTACAGACACTTTTGTCAGATTGTGGTAAGAACAACCTTGATGTGGTTTGCCAAGCTTTGAATTATAATGTATGTCATCAGTAATGTAAGTTGTTATAATTTACTTCTGACATTAAGATCTTGCTTTTGGGCATATAGTTGCAAATGTATCCTATTCACTTTCTTACTTTCTAAATGCCCTTCATGTTTCAGTAAGACAATCCAATCAAAACTAAAGACCAAATGCACTGTAAAACAAATCAAGCATACAAACAATTCTTAAGCGTTCCTCTTGTACATTAGCTTGCTTGCCCAAGGCTTCTAAACTTCTTAAGCTATGTAATCATGAAGTGTACAAAAGTTTTCAAAGGAAACGTTTATACCATACATTTTATGTGTTGCTCAGGTTGGAATTGATAGAAAGAGAATCGCACAGATAAGAACATATCATAAATCTAACCAGCCTGGTCTAAGACTCACTGCTACTGAACATCCTCATTCAAAATGGTGTAGGCTTTTTTTTTTTTTCCCCCTGCTTTTTCTTAAGTTACAATTTAAAATAATAAGTTTTATGATGGCAGTGCTTTGGAGGTGACTAATTGTGCTGAGAGATATGCAATCCCTGATGAAACAAAAGTCCCCTACAAGGAGAGATGCTTTAATTTAATGATAGTCATAAAGCCAGTTTTTAAAGCTATAAAAGTCACTGATTCTCTGACTTTAGCCTTAGGCTGAATCCCATATTCTGTATGTGCTCTCCATCAAAACCATTTCATGTTCTGTTAGTAAGGGCAGAGTACGTGTGGGTTTGCCTTTTCCCACCCTTTCGTACAAGCTTACCTTTTTTTTTTTTTTCACCAAGGATCCATGAAACACACTTAGAAATCTACGGCAGGAGTTTGGTCTTTATTAAAACTTGATATGAACCTGTGCTCCCCTCTGCACCATCGCGGCAGTGTGAACACACGGTCCCTAGTTTGGTGGTGGCTGTGTTTGCAGAGCATCTGAATTGCTCCATTCGTTTCATCTGGCAACTGAAACAACCACTGGGGATATTTGCAATCCCAATGTTAATGACTTCATTGCCAACTGAAGCATGGGAAGGAGCAGCGGCTTAGAGATTCCCAGGACAGGGTCTGCATTCAGAGAGTCTGTGGATATGTGCTTTGAAACCCCTTCTAAATTTCTGGAAGAAATACACGCACACCCCCACCCACCTCCAAAAGCCACCACCAGAAGGAAGGGGTCACATACTGACAGAGAAGTCACCAGGGGATGGGACTGAGGTAAGTTCAGGAATCCTAAGCGACTTCCCCAGTTTGGGGTTTAAGCTGATAAAGAAGAGGATTAGATTTTCCCTGGGCGATAACCATCTCCCTGCCCTCCTCAGCTGCAAATAATTAAATGAGTTTCAGTAAGTGTGACATAAGATCAGATCCCAAGAGCTCCTGCCAACGAGCACTTACAAGGCATGAATTAAATAAAGGTTGAAATACTTTTAACCAATCAGCCAGTTTCTCGTGGAGAGCCAGAAGCTTCTTCATTTAGGAACCTGACATTTTGTTCCGGGTTCTGCTGAGCAGAACAGATCACACCAGTTAACGTGGTAATGAAGAAGTGATGGTGGTATTTGCACTTGACTCCAATGTCAGCATAAATTCTGTTCCTCATCCAGATCAGTATGACTTCCCTGAAATAAAGCATATTTCAGCCTCATTAACCAATTTAAGATCTAAAATGAAATGAGATAAATTTAACTTAAATCCATCATAACCAGGCTAGCTTTAAGAATTGGTTTCTCAGGGCCTGCAAGGAGACTTCCAGTAGCCAATCCTGCAGGATAATCTATTCTGAGCTTTTTAATGGGCCCAGCTACTCAAAAAATTTTAATTGTAAATATTCAGATCAGATAAATGGACTTCTGCTTTCTTAATGCTACTGCCACCCATGAAAAGTTGCAGTGTTCCTGCATTAGAGTTTCAGGCAATAAATGAATTTTAATGCATTAAAATGGTACGTTTATCATTTAGCCGCCAACACAGAATTAGAACAATAAATGATTTTAAAAATAATTGCTGCACTTTAGAGTAGCCTTTATTTCACACTGTAGATTTCAGTTGTGTTCATACTGCACCGTGTTTAAATATTCCCCCTTTTCAGCAAGATGGCGACCCAAAGTGGGCGTCTGAGAAATAAAAATTGTAATTAAAACCTTGAAAGGAGGTTACGTTTGCTAAGATTCTTGTTGTGAGGACCGCATCGTGGTTGTCAAGGCTCAGCCTGTTGGGATTAGCCGAATAGGTGTAGTTTCTTCATAAATTAATTCATTTTCTCTCAGCACTAGTATAGCCAAATGTAATACTCAAAATAACCTGTTTCTAAGGGGTCACCTCTATGTGACACCCCTGTATTGGTGTCATCAAAATTAATAGGAAAACTTGCCTTAAGCTTAATTGGTATTTTAATGCCTACATTTTTAAATTACTTGAACACTTTCTTAATTAAACTGGAACATTAAAAATGAAACTGCTCTTTATTTTTTGCTGTTTTCTTAATATTGAAATATTTCAAAGATAATTGCAATCCATACAGAAGAGTGCTTTTTAAAAAGAAAAATTTAAAATCTTGTACTCAATACTACATGTTAATTATAAGAAAGAAACAACCAGAGGAAAAAAATGTAATGGGTAGTCCAAAGGCCAGCAATGATTTCACCTGAATGATTGAACATAGCAATTGTTTCCCAGCTGTTTAGATTGTAATCTCATTGTGGATTTGTATTGCTTTCACTGACTATATCTTTAATATCTACATGGACAGATGCTGTTGCAGTTGTTAAGACATTTTAGGAAACTTGCACCTTCCATCACCATTGTCACAAGTTAAAGGTCCAGAGACCTTGAGCTGATGGTTCAAATTTGTCTTGCCAAAGTAACGCGGTCAAAAAATATATATATTTTTCTTACTGCTCATTTTAAAGACAATGAAGTGAATGATGAGATTTTTCAATGTTGGTAAAGTCTGTCTTTCCCTTAGCTTGAGATGTTTGTGGAGCTTTATTTAATGGGTAACTTCTGGCCTCTTTCTAATCTATGGCTCGCTTATTGTGTAGATGTATTTTAACATCTCCCCTGTTCCTGCACGCTCACTCGCCATCCTGAAATTAACCATATTCATCGGCTAAACCGTATACTGATGTTCACCGAGCAGTATTACAGTTAGGGATGGAGATGTGTTATTGAGCTTAAATTAATGTACCAATTCATTAAACATTTTCAAGCCGATTGCAGTAAAAACCCTTTTACGCTCCGATGTAAGCAACCTAAGTCACCTTGGCTTCCAGCTCACACAAACAAAACCCACGCTGAGCCGTGGTCACCAGAAATTAGATAGATTTCTACTGGTTGTTTTAATCTGGTCTCATTTTCTTTCAGGTGCACCAGTGCCAGTTCAGAGTGACACCACCTTGGTCTGTGCTATTTTCAGTTTTATATCAGCATAAGCAAGACCAGAGTCAGACCCTGGTTTCTCTCCAATGCGTTGAACCAGTTTTGGCATCGTGCAGCTCTTCACACAAAGAGATGGTGGCTTATATCAAAGTACCAGGCTGCAGGAGGTTTGCCCATTTTTTCTTCTGAATCTATTTAAACTTGTTATTTGCTTAAAGAAAAATACATTGCTAGTGCCAGTTAGATAACTGGATCATTCTTTTTCTTCCACCAGAAATGTGTTTTTCTTTTATTTTCACTTCTAAGGGCCCAGCTTCTAAAGCATAATGGTGCACATCGAATTAAGTGGGCTCTTTGTGAGATTGAGCTCTGAAATTATAAATACCCTCTGCGTTTGTAAGCAAGTAATATTCTTCAGAGAAGTTTGCACTCCTCCATGTTTAAAATGGGGACAAAATGGAATTTCTCTCATCTGCCAAGCTCAGAGCTATTGCTGTCTTTTCTCTCCTAAACCTGTTTTTTTGCTCAGTTGCTAGACCAGCCTCCCTCGTGAGCCTCTTCCCGGGAGAAGCAGCTCAAAAGGCAGAACTGAAGGAGAGATGGAACAAAGGTGGGTGTTTGCCACTTGCTGTGTCTTGTCTTCTGCGCAGAGCTGCTGTTTCCCCCCACAAGAAACCAGAGCAGTTAATTACATGCTCTGCAGCCCGCATCACCCACGGTAGCCGCAGCCGCGCGCCGTTGCCCTGCTCGCCCAGCCCGATGCCTGTTCCGGCATCCCAGCCGGCGATGCAGCACATGCTGCACCCGTCACCGCAGGGAAATCCTCTGGGGCAGCTTGTCCCAGTCAGCTATCCCCGGAGCGGGGCCGCTGGCCTGTCCACAGGCAGGGAACACAAGCCAGAGCCGCTCGCTCCTCTTACATTGACAGAAATGGGCAAAATTCCCCTGCCTTCCTTGCTGTGGGAGAGGCAATGCTGTTTGACTTGCTGGTTCTTGCTGCTGGGTTTTTTTTTTCCTTATTCTTTACCCAGCAAAATAACTTGGACAGCTGGAGCGCTCAGAAAGGGCCTCTCTTTTCCTCCCGATTAATTACACAGCTGAGCCCGTGGTCTTTGATGTTGTTGCTGTGAACACTGATAAAACTTGAGGAGCTTTAGAGCATCAAAGTTGCTGCAACCAGTTTTTCTTGCTGTTCGTGTGTCAATACCCTATCGAGTCAGCAATTATCTTAAACCTTTAGTGCAAGCTAATGCAAAATAAAGGAAAAATTTCTCCATAATCATTTTTATAAGACCCTTCCACAGGATCCCGCTCCACATGCAAATTCACATGCGCTTGCTGTGTTATATAGCATTCCTGGAATTACTATGCAAAATGTTTTTACTGTTATTTCAGGTGCTGGTGAGATGCCCTGATAAAATTAGCCTGTAGGAGGGAAGGGCACGTCCACCCATAGACACCTCTGACCAAGCAGCGCCTACCACTGGCGGAATTTACCCTTCTGTGCGATATTGCCTCTTTTTGCATTTGTGATAATACAGCTCTTGAACACACTGGGAAAAAAAGGTTCTGCATTTAAAAATGCCACATGAGCGCAGATTAAGAAAGCAAGCGCAGACGCCCAGCTGTTGAAAGCAAAAGCAGTATGAAATTGGGGGTGGGGGACGGAATTAGCATTCCCCTCACACGCTCGCTGCCCGCTCTAATCACAATGCAGGCATTATCAGCGAGCGTTGAATCTTTGTATTATTTCCAAGTTTCCCCTATTGTCAGTCATTGTGACAAAGTGCAAGACAATCTGACACAATGATGAATCACTCCAGACATTGAGTTTTCACATGGCTGTCAGATGATCTCAGTAGGCTGTGTCACCTGAAAATGCCACAAGACTAAAACCGTGTAGTACTTCAGAACAAAAATGGAGTTTGGTATAAACTCCACTGATTCAGGACATAAACATGGGAGTCTGGAGGGCTGCCTCAGATTTTTCTTACCCAGGAAATCTCTGCGGTTTCATCTGGTATGAATGAAACCAGAATCAGAGCTCAGCATTTATTAATACGTCTTGCATGCAAACCAAGAAGAGATGTTGTTTGGGTTTTTAAATTTAATTCCTGCGTGGAAGGATTTGTACTGTGCGCATTTGTTAAAATTCTCTGTTCAAGACGTAATGCCTATCAAAGTATTGGGGATTTTATCCTAATAGTTTCAGTTGCATATATAAAAATGAGTTTCTTTTTCCTGCATTTCAAAGTTATCTAGAAGGCTTTTTATTTTCTCTGTGGGTCAGGTTAAGATACAGCCGTACTGATAACTGATTGATATATAGTCAAATGCAAATACGCTTGTTTAAGTACATGACTTGCCTTCATGTATATTTGCTTGTTGGTGCTTTTGTGAGTCCAGCCCAGAAGAACATTGCTCTCTCCCACATTATTATTCACAAAGGCAGCTTTCTGAGTTATTTCTGTTCCTGCACAATATTCATGATAGCAATTTGATACCTTAGCAGTTTCAAGGTTATCAAGTGATTGAAAATCCTACTGCTTACTTCAAGGTGTAACATATAAACTGTACTGCCATCCATTCGAGTAATATAATAGTTTTTCTTAATGCCTTTCATGAACTCCTGATTTAAAGTGTAAGCTGACTTCAGAAAGGGCTCATCAGCCCCAGACTTCGTTGGTGCTGCTCGGCTGTTGAATACGGTCTCCTGAGTTTGTATCACGGCACGTAGCACTTAAGCGGGCAATATTTAATCTCTTTCAGAGATATTGATAGATCAGCACCCAAATGAGAACATTAAACCACAGCCATAACGAGAAACAAAGAAGCAGTTATTTATTTCATGTGTCGAAGGGTGAGCACTCCTTTGATATGAATCTCGTGAGCAGGAATTGCAGATTGTAGATCATGGGGATTAACTTTATACCAAAGAGCAGCTATAGAGCCATATGATACAGTAGCTTTCGTTAACGATGAACAAATAAATGCCACTGAATGCTTAATGAGGACATTGAAGAAAAGCCCATCATTTCTCAACCTGTTTTGGAGGCTCCCAGCCACCCACTGAATTCTGGCTACGGGTGTAGTTTGGGTGGTTTCTGATTGGTGATAGTGTTGCTTGATGGAGTTTACATGGTGGCATCTGCTTAAGTAACAGATGTCTGTGCCACTAAGGTGCTATGTTCTTACTTTTTATATAGAGAGAAATTGCTTCTCAAAGAGTTTTTATTGTCTTTATGCAAATTAAAATACAAAATTCCTCTCCTTAAAGGATCCTCATTATAACAAGAACCTTAAATAATCATAAATACATATGCAGCCTCATAAAATCTTTAGCTTTTTGGATATCAAGGAAGTTCCTTCTGCGCTGCCAATTGTGCATGAAATTAGTTCTTATTTCAACTACCAGTATGAAGATACTAGCTTTTATTCAGTGAAGCCCCACTGGATTTCTAAACAAATAGTGCAGAATAGTTGTTTGTGCCAAAGTATTTCAAGGAGGAAATTTTGCATTCTGTTTCTTATGCAGTGCTGAAGAGGAAGATAGAGCTCTGTATATATTCCCTAGAAGCCTGGCGACAGAAATATATGTTTTTTATCTTTCCTTTGCCAATTTTCTTTAGTAGGCAAATGCATGACGTCTTTACGGTTTCTTTTTTTTTTTAACCAGGGATTGAAATCTGTGAAGGAATCATGTGTAGAAAAACGCCCACAGACACCAGCCTAGTTTGGGCTGAGTGTTGAGGTACCCAAGTCCTTACATTTCTGGTTCATCTCACATCATAACTTTGCGTCAGATATGACTTAGTGCCTTGCACAGTAAGAGATTCCCCATCTGTTTTGTTTATTCCCAGTGATGGAGAGGGATGAAGGACCTTTATCCTGTGCGTGACCTATGTACAGACCAAGCACCTTCAGGCAGGATGAAAAGAAGGGCTGCTACGGGAGGCCATGGCCCCAACCCAATTTGCACACGAGTGAGACCAGACCCTGAGGCAGGTAAGACTCCACTGTGATGGGATGTTTTGGGGTTTTGTCCTATGGGCTACACAGTTCAGGACAACAGCCCCTGAGCTGGACAGGGTAAGTGATCCTTGATGAGGAAGGGAAGACAGATGTGCTAATAGCAGCCAAAAGCCTCTACCGGCTGCATTTGCAGAAAAATGTATGGGGTTCGGTCAGCATAGAAAAGCACCTACCCATCACTTCACCACCCTTAGGCAGAACAAATTGCCTGATGAGAACCTCTGAGGTCAACTTCATCTGCCACTGCCAGAGATGATTTGGCTGCCCCTACCCCTCCCTGCCACCCACACATCATGGGGCAAGCCTGGCACGGGGCTGCTGCCCTGGGGGATGTGTGCATCCATGCACCTTCTCTTCCTTCATGTGGGCTCAGCAATGAAAGCACTGGAAAACTTGAGAGAGATGGCTACATTCCTGCAGAAAGGGGAGCCTGGATCATGTCTGGTCTCATCGTGTAGTTTGTGCTTGGTTTTGTCCTTTCCAAAAATATGTCATATTGAGGGAAAATGAACCAAAAAAGAAAGTGAAGGGAACAGAAATGTGATTCTTGATTTTTTCCAACCTGTGGGATGTGATGCTGTAGGAGTCAGAAGCCAAAGTCTGTTCAGTGTTTCAATGGGTAAACTTTATTTTAGATAGATATTTCTGATATGACCTTTCCCTAACAATACCTTTTTCACATATCTACCCAGCAGACTGAGTAAGGAGGAGGTGGATGTGCAGTGTATTATTAACCTGATGGCAACAACATTAATAACATAGAAGGGTGCTTTATTCTACTGCTAGTGCTCGCATCTGTTTCACAAACATTACCAAGATAATCACATTCTTCCTGCATCTGCTTTGCTTTAGCTCACACAGATAATTCAAGGGTAATGCACCTTGTCTAAGCTAATTCTAAATACATGCCTCAAACACAACAAAAAGTGCTTGGTGGGTATTTTGACCCAATGCACTACATCAAAGCAACCAAGTAAGCTGTAAGTGCTGTGAATAAAGTTGGACAAAAATTGGCATTTGTCCAGCCGTGTTCCTGACTGGCAGTTGTTTGAGTATTAAACTTTCCCTTTATGTAGATATATATCAAATTACAGTGCAACCTGTATGTTATTCAGGTGCTCAAGTGATAGCTGTGCTAAGAGATAAAATATACAATGGACAGTGTGCTCTCAGGTCTAAGACGAATCCTGGAACTGAGACCTGACCTTTTCAGATAACCCGCAGGTTATCGAAATTGCTTATATGGGACGAAACCTTTGAGATGATGCTCCTAATGTGGAGGAGCTTGGAGTCCTCTGGGTCCAACTCACTGGGACTTTGCCTGGTGGATCTAGATATTAACTCCTGGAAAATGGAATAATGCAGATGATTTTTGAAAAGGAGGTTAAATGAAATTAAGTGAAATTGATAAACATAGTAAATTATGTACTTAGTAAAACCAGTATGTTTGTTGTTGATGATCAACAAGAGGTTGGGCCGCTGGAAGAAGCCTTACATCCTCACTGAAGCTGTGCTTGTTGCACACTACACATATCCTGGTTTGTATGGGTAAGAAAGATCAGTGACCATTAGTATCAGCAGCTTCTCTTAGGTACTGTGATCAAGTAATAATTTAAGGTGTCAGAAGTTTGAAATTACTCCATTAGAGCCAGGAAAGAAGGGAATTTAGGAAGGTATCATTAGCATTTCCTTTTCAAACTTCATGTAAATTTCTTGGAGGAACATATGCTGAGAGTCCTCCGTTAGCACTTGGAGCCAACAGGAGTCTCCTTCTCAACAGTGGCTACCACCTGTCATCTTCTGAAAAGTATGCCATATGGTTTCAGATAGCTAATACTACATTGAACATCATTCCATTCATAAGCTTGATTTCTTCTAATCATAACCCACTTTTGAATATTACTACTCCCAATAATCAGTATGATAAATCCATTTAAAAGTAAATTATTAGCACTATTCCCATTTGCAAATATATTCACCTAACAGACTTTATCAGTAAAGTTTAACTTGTGTTTGACTGGCATTACATTAAAGTGCCCATCAACGTAAAAGAGCAAATAAAAATGAGGATTTTTCAACCAACTCCTGAGGTTGTACAGACAGCAGAGACAGCTCTGGATCCCTCCTAAAACAAAACCAGCTTGTATGTAGCAGATGAACATTTGGAAACACAAGATGGCAAAGAGGGGTCTGAAACAGGCCTTTATTCCTCACCTTTCAATGCTAAAATACAGAATTGGGCATTTAAAAGCAAAGGCAACAGAATATGAACCGAGAAAACATTTAAGTTTGTCCCCCAATATTTAGTATTATGTAAAGCAATCTACAGGTTGTCTTCTTATTGTGCTAATAAATAGTCACAAACATGCAGCACAAATCTGACTTGAAGAGAGTCCTTGCTTTATCTTGGGAAACTGCATCAAGTGGGAGGGTGTTTGTCCCAAGGTTAAGAATGGCTTAAACAGTAAAAACACATCCTGGATTTGATCCTTCATCTCGCCAACATTGTAGCATTGGGTTTTGGGGACTAATTTCTAATGTGTCCCACAATAAGTACGAGTTAATTTAAGCCTATTTTATTTTTCTCTGCTCTCATTTGTTCACATCATTGATTTTTTGCTTTCCTGCCTTTCTGTCTCTGTTATCCTTACTGTTTTACTATCCATGTATTTTTTAACTCAAGATTTTTATAACATTATAATTACTGTAATTCCTCACAAAAAGCCAATAGAATTCCACCAGTAATTAATCATTTAAATTAAAAGCACTATGTGATAGGAAAACTCAGGAAAACTTTGAGCTGCTTAGTGGTACTCAGATATTGGCCAAAGGCAATCTCATCCGCAACCATCGGTGCCGGATGTTAGAATTCCTCATGGCCAACAGGAACAAGGAGCAAACCAGGATGAAAAGCTAGATCCTTCTGCAACTTGTAGGAGAGAGGTTTTAACATGGCTTGTTGAGGCATGCACACAAAACACTGCCCTGTCATTGGGAATAATAGGCAACAAATTGATACAGTCATTAGGGAACTGAAAATGAGAAGTACAGGAAACAGCAATTAAGCAATTTCAAGCCTAAATCATAACAGCGCAAGAGAAACTCCCCAGATGCCTTCACAGCCTTTCAAATAATCACTGGAGAAGTTTTGCCAGAAAAAAAAAAAAAAAAGAAAAAAGAAAGCAAAATCAATGCGTATACTCGGGAAAACACAGAACTGCAAAATCAAATTAGCGAGGGGAAATTCCCAATAGATGGAAGAGGAAAGGACATGCGAGGACTGCACAGTCCCCCGGGGCAGTGCCGCAGGACACGGCTTTGCAGGAGGAGCTATGCAGGAGCCGCGTGGCCACCAGCCCTGTCCCTGAGCCCTGCTGGTGTCCCGGCATGCTGTGCCTTCCCAGTGACATCCTTGGTTTTGGCATGGGATTCCTGTTACTGTGTCCATGATGGAGGAGCTTCACCTTCAACTGGTGTTTCAGAGGAGCAGAGGGATCTCCTCCAGGAAGGTTCCCCCAGGAGCCCGCTGTCCTCCTGGTCCCTGCAGCCTCTCCCAGGCTTATGCCCAGATGATCCGATCCCCTCATCTCAAAACACAGGTGGGTAGCCAGAGCATCCCAAAATACCCGCACCTCCAGAGGCCAAACCAGCTGATCCAGGCAGCCTGGTAGCCAAGGAGAGTCCTAAGCAGAAATTTAACAGCGCTGCCACCCCTTGTCTGACTCTCTGCTTGTGAGTTCATGTTTCGGTCATCAGAAACAATGCTCTCTGCTCTCCCAGTCCTCTAAATCTATGTGATTACTCAGTTTTATCCGTCTAAGCAATCATGCAAGGGAAATCATTTGGTTGCCCTTGATGAATTCTCCAGCATAGTTTAAAATGGAAGCCCTGAGTCTCTTTGCCTGATGATGAAAAAAATACTGAGGTTTAACAGGCTTGATATTTCTTGTGACTTTTCTGGCGATAACCTGAGTTAAGTCCTCACACCGCTGTGTGTCTAAGCTTTCCTGAGCCCAGCCTCACTTTCTGCCAAGCAACATTGTCCATGTGTATACTGAGAATTTGGGAGTTTTGTCCTGCAATCTTAAATGTGTTTCCAAACTAAGTCCATGACTTTGCTAAGCAGGAGTCTGACTGGGGGTTAGGAGCAGCAAATACCTCATACCTGTTGGTGCAATGTCCATCCAGCATGACCACAAAATGATGTTTATCCCATTGGAACTGCAGAGTTACTTTGTGTATCCCCAGAAAGCACGGTGTTTCTGAGAAAAGCTGGATTTGCAGACATGTGCTGACCATCGGGGCAGAATGCCTGCCGGAGGGAGCAGGCTTTCACCAGGAATGGGATCCCCTCTTTTCAAGTCCATATTTCTTTGCATCTAATATGAAATGTTTTGCCAGAAACGCATAATTTCAGGATCAGTAAGACAACGATGCGGTGGAGGTTTTGAGTATCTGTTTAACAGCATAAACAGAAAGTCATGGAAATCATTAACAAAAAAAAAAAAAAAAAAGAACCAAAGAAGAGACAGCTAACTATATGAAGTCCCAAATCTTAGCTCGAGGTAGTGCAATCATCTGAATATCTATGTCTTCCCATTTGCATGATTAATTGACATCTTGTTAACTGCTCATTAGGGACACTGCAAATCAGTGCGGAACAAAATAAACACTTCACAACAGAGAAGAGGGTCTCTAATTGTGAATTATACTGGAAAAAAAATTGGGTCTTAAAAATACGTTTAAGGAGTCAACCTGTGTAGCATGCAAGGTAAACTGGAGCACACATTCAGCAGCCCGTGCTGTACTCGCCAGGCTGCTCTGCCTTCCAGGAATTCCAGCCTGAATATTGTGGCTGGCCACTGATCTGAATATCAAGAAGTAATCACAAAAAAAAAAAAAGTTTTTTAAAAAGGTATTCAAGCTTATTGACATATTAGTCCACTGGAGCATATTTCTTGGTTAATTTATCTCTGAACGCTCAGGTTTACATGTGAATAAGATTTCAAGCCAAGAAATATCCTGTCCTAGTGATGAAGGCTCTGCTACAGAGTTGTTGCCTGTAAGGATGCATGTCGCGTATAGAGCAGGAATATCTAATCTATATAGTGCCTACTTTACACTGCACTTTAGAGGGAGCAATGCTGAGGGCAGAAACCAGCAGTGGTCCAGCATGTGGGAATCCAACGCCTAAACCCCTGCAGAAAGGTCCCCTCTCTCCATGTCTGCAGGCAGATGTCCATCACGTCGATAGGACCACGTGGGTGCTGGGGCAGCGCCTGAGCAAGTGCTTCTGCTGCACCGTGGTTACCACACAAGCCATTTACACTGACGTTGGAGGTTTGGAAACCAATTAGTGGGTGCAAACCAGACTGAGATACTCAGATGGAAGGAACTGGCAATGGACCGTGGTTACTTCTCTTCATTACGCTACTGCAGCTCCCAGGTGCTATGGTAATAAAATAGAGTAATAGTAAATAATAGTAGTAGTAGTAATAATAATAAGAAGAATAAGAATAAGAAGTAAGGAAGGGATATAGGTACCAACTTCTGTTCATATAATAGGGCTAAAATTATATCCCCTTTACGGCCAAAGTAAGAACATTGAAAGTGTTAGCCAAAACCCCCCGCGATGCTTTGAACCTGTAGGGGTGGTGGTGTGAGGATGACTGTGGTTAAGGAATCGATGGCTGCGGTTCTTCCTAACTGGGGGGGGAGGAACGACACACAGGTTCGGTGGCGTGTGGGGACACGTTAAAAACACAGGGAGCCCACAGCTCCCTGCAGAAACAGAGGGAGGGCTCTGCCCTGGAGGGTGGCCCCGAATGGGTCTATGGAGAAGCCGGCTGTGCCATGCTGGCAGGGTCCCGTGCTCCTCTTGGGCAGGCACTGGGAAGCACTTTGTGCCCTGCAGCCTCCCTGGAGAGTTTCCACCACGGTCCCGTGGCTCCCTGAGCCCCTTGCGAAGGGAGTGGAACCAGGAGGAGTGGGTGAAGGTTGTGCCTTCCCGTGCACGGTGCTTGGCCAGGAGAGGTAACAACCGCTTAATGCTTTTGCACGTCGCAGCAGTGGTATTAGGAGATTTTTCTCCCTGTTGCAGCCTGACAGTTCCAGCGGGAATTCTGGACTAAATGGCGTTTTCTTGCCATGCACCAGAGAGTTATTTAATTTGTTTTCTCTCTTGCTTGTTTTGTATTGCCGCAGCAGAAAGGACGACGACTGATAAGGGGAGAAAGGAAGAGAGCTGCGGCAGTGATTCTCCATTTTATTTATGGTGACACTGTGTAGCAAAATGCAAAAATAGATCTCAGTGCTGACAGTTTTGTTGCTTCTTGATCTCAGGCTGGCACTTCGGACTCCCACCTCCACCACCTGTGAGCTGCAGTGCCCGAGCAGAGGGATTGGGCAAAGGCCTGCACCCGATGAACAGGGCAACTCTCAAGAAAGCAAAGGTGAAAACAAACCAGCGAATAATTTATAGTTTATTTTTCTTGGAGAAGACACCTCAGGCTACATCTTGCTCTCCTGAAACTGAAGTCAAAGGGGTGAGTCCTGTGAATGATGAGAGAGAAGACTGGGAACTAGAGATATAACAAAATCCTCCCAGAGGAGAATATGAGAAATATCATTATAGCTGAAAACAAAAATACCTGGCTTCTGTTACAGCCTTTTCCAAACAGTACCCTATTTGCATGACAGGTGAGCAGTGACTCAGAGACTTTTTGATCCAAAAAAACCTTGCTGAAGGAGACCATGAACATTTCAAAATCGATGGCCTGAACAACCACCGAGGTATCAGTGGTGAAGCCCACTTGAAAAAAGCAAACAAAAACTAGTCGGGTGCAACCCAAGCAAGTGCCGAATCACTGATATCATTGGCTTTTCTTTTGAAAACCACTCCTACAGAAATGCACCTCTTATTCACTGTACTGCCTGGCCTGCATCTTATTTTATTAGAAGAAAAAGAATATTTAAAAAACATGTGAGCAAATATTGAGCGAGAACATTTAATTGACAAAAGAGACAAAGAATGGTCATTACTTCTTTTTAACTCAGGGAAGGTGTTCAAAAAAAAGAACATGCAAGTATCTTTTCAAATAGGGACAACAGTATTTAATGGCATGGATATATCAGCCTTGCTTTTAAAATTTTTTTTAATCCCACACCGCTGGAGGAAGCAGCTGCAACACCCCTTTTCATTAATAGTGCAGGTGTGATGCGAGTATTGCCACACTCGGCTAAACTTTTGATGTCCTCAAGGGACTGCACAGGGGAATGACTTTGATGGATCGCGGTTGCACTTGAAACCGAGCTAGGAAAGATTAGAGTGTCTCGGGCAGAGAGATTCCACTCACCTGATTTTTTTTGTTCTGATGAGATAATTTTTCTAATTAACCTTGATAACATTTCCAGACACAGAGGCCTATCCACACAGAGATGGAAATATATTTTGAAATGGACATTTCACTTCTAGCCATGTTTTCTAGTAGTGAATACAGAATTTTAACACCTCGCTTGCTAACTGATTCATTTGGGAGACTAAAGCTGAACCTCCTTAACAGAAGCCGAAGCTGCCCACAAGAGCCTTTGACAGAAATCCACTCTTCCATAGGCACCAACATGTTTTGTATACGCTGATTGCATAGGGAGAGCAGTAACTTAAGAGCAACCTTATCGTGTCAGGTGCCAATTTCTGTTTATTCCTCTTTTGATGCTTATCAAGGAAGTCAGTGATGTTGTCCTTTTCCAAGCAGGGTCGCAGGGTTTGAATGACTGTAAAAATGTTTTGAAAGCCAAATTATGCCAGTACCTGGTCCTTTGGAAATGTTCGGCGTCAGACCTTGGCCCTTCACACCATCCCACTTAGAAGCTGGAAGGACCATCTCATACCTCAGGAGGGACCTGCTGAATTCACATGAAAATTGCCTTGGAAGCAAAACGAACCATTCCCCCTGCTCTTCTCTACTTTCTTCAGTTTTAAAATTACTCAAGTGCCCAGCCAGCACTGCTTCCAGAAGTTTTCCAAAGCTTTCCTGAGTCCCCTTGCTCTCGCCTGGTTTCACACCAACAGTTATTTTCTGCTACGTAGAGCTGGAAAAGCAATCCTCTGCTTCCCCAGAGGAGCCATGACACCTGTGAGAAAGAACAAGCATCCCCCTGGTTGTCCTTTCACCATGTCCTTTGAACCTGCTGTGGGTGTGCTGCTCTGAAAAGCTATCCCAGGGTGCTTGCTGGAGGTAGTGTTTTCCTCTGATACCTGAACGATGCTAAAGCTTGCTGAGAATGCAATATGAAGAATAATCTCACACATTATCTAGGCTCAAATGCGATAAATGTGAATTTATTCCTAACCATTGATCATATTTCTGAGGCTCTGAATATAGTGTTTAAAAGGAGCTGCAACATCAATTCATAATCCTTCATACAAGCAGAAGAACTGAGAAACTGTAATATGGGTTACAACCTGCATTTTCTCCAGGAACTGGGAATTTAGATTTAGGGAGAAGGTTTAGCAGGATATTTGGCACCAACTAAACAGAATTTAAAGGAGGGACAATGTACATGTGAGTTTTAAGAACGCAGCAGTTTTAGAGATACCACAATTCTTTTCTCTCGTCAGAGGTTATGTTGGCATGTTATCACCAGTCGGCCTTTCCCCTTCTCCAAGAGAGGGAGCCTACTCAAGGTTTTGCTGTAGCTGGGTGTATAAGAAGCCAGTAGTTAGCTGTCCACTTCCCTATGACTGCACAGGACTTTTACCACATCTGGTAGAAGATGTATTTACTCTGGATGAGCATTACTTTGTTAGGCAAAAGTCATCATTCTGTAGGACTGGCTTTCCTTATGTGTCATAATTCTGTTAGTGTTATTCTTCTCAAAGGAATCAATGACATTGTCCATTTCTGAGCCAATTTTACAAAGAAGGTAAAATAAAAAGTGTTTTGAAAACTAAAACAAGCTAATACCCAGAAATTACTTATTTTAAAACCCAGTTGTGCTATTGGCCTGAACATGCTGGTGAGGAGTGGCCATTCACCCAAGCCCCAAAGACATTCTTTGTGATGGTTCACAAAAAAATTTCAAAAATTTCAGGCTTGATACTATGTATATATTTTTTTGCTTGATGAGTAACACAGTTCTGAGAAAGCGTTGTTTTTCCAGACATACCTTGGTGAGAGGTTTTGGTTTTTTTCACTTTGCTCATTTCTGAGGCTCATTTCTACCTCATCAGCCTTTGCCATAACTTTTAAAGGATACAGGCAGAGAAAGAACATATGGAAATAATGATAATTGCTTACTTTGAACATTGCAAGAAATGCCTATAAGGTCTCATCCAAAGTTAATGGAAAGACTATCAATCTATTGTACTTATATTGCCTCCGTTACCACAGGATCTGAGCACCTCAGCAGCTTTCAGGAATTTATCCTCAGGACTGCATAAGGTGGGGAAGCATTTTTTTCCCCATTTCACTGAGGCAGAGAAAGACTTTCTGTGCTTCCCAAGGTCACACACACTGATGGCGCAGGAATTTGAAGCTGGGTGTTTCAAGTCTTTTAGTTGCCTTGATGGTAGCTAGATCCCGTGTGACCTGCTGAAAGGGTGGGTTCTGGATCCAGCTCACCCTGACAGGCATCTGTCATCTTTAACCCCAAACGCTTCAAGCCATATGTGGAGTACAGGACCAAATGTGGTGATGAAGTGGGCTACAACAGCTATTTAACCATCTCACGTGCCTCAGCACAACAAAAGTTGGCTCTAGTGAAGTGAATCTCAAGAAATTACAAAGGCAGTATGAATCGTACCAAAATCCATGTGATTTTTCTACAGCTCAGTAAAAAAATTCTTGTCCCTCTCAGATGAAATGCACGTTAATTGCTGAACAGGGTGTGAAGAGACACTGACAAAGGAGCTTTAGTACCCATAAATAACACAACCTGCATGATAATCAGGAACAAAACGTGTGAGAACAGCTCACTGATGTTTCTTGCCCATGTCTCACTGCCCCAAGGCCTACCACATCAGTCATCTCCTTTGATCCACTTGCCACGTTGCTGTTCTGGCTGGCTCCTTCTTTGTCTCAGGACATTCCTGGGAACACGGTTTCCCATCCAGCATCTTCTGGTATTCTTAAACTCTTGTGCCCTGAGCTCCTGGCACCTTTGTCCCACTGGTCCCATCCAAGATGCTCTGCCATCAGCAGGTCACCGTGCTTGCAGCTTGCCCTCCTGGGCGCATGCACCACAGCATCCCCGTAGCATCGAGCAGCCATGGAACTCCTCCACTGTCCCCCAGCCTGCACAGTGCTCTGCAACACCCTGGTATTGGTTGTAAAGTTCCCTAGTAAAGGGGACTGTGCACAACAGTTCAGGATATGGAGGCCTGGGTTGCGATGAAAGCCCTCATGCTTTAAACAACGTGTTTGGGTCAATCACAGCTGAAGATTTTACTCTGCTAGAGGAATCAATACTTCACTCATGCACTAAGTGGTAGATCTCACCTTTTATGTTTTGCTTCTGGATGAAAGCTGTGTATAGTTTTTGTGACAAGCAAGCCTGCAGCAAACAGAGTGTCACCAGCGTCCACAAAAGTGATTGTTTCTGAAACAGGAGGCAAGAACATTGGGCCTGAAAAGAAATGCAATATTTTAAACAACACAGAGGATGTAAAATGAGATTTTGGGGTTAAAGGTTTGGGTGATTGTTTTGTATTTGAAGAAATAAAACCAGAAATAATATACAGGCATTCATCAAACGTCTATCTACACATCTACTACATGTACAGTACATGAAGAGTGCAATTCTGGGGCATCATGTGCGTTTCATATACAACAATAACATAGATATTAATTTGAAGTAAATGTGTACTACATATAGTGCTCATGTCATTTCCAGGAACTACATAAAGATAGCTTGAAGGGCTTAGCTATGAGGATTGAAATAGTAGGGAGAATTCAGAAACCATAGTTAAAGAACTTAAAAAGAACATCTGAAAAGATGAACCTTTTGATAGGATTTAAACTGCCTATGGGATTCGAGAGCTTTAATCAACAAAAGCAGCTTATTCCATCAATGTCGTGAGCAATAGCAGAAAAGACATCATCAGTGAAGAACACTGTAGAAAACAATTTCTTTGGTTTAAAAAACTGTTGAGAGAAATATGAGACTCTTCGCTTTGTCTGGTGACCATCTGGATGGGTTTTGCCTTGGAAAGCCTGTCCTGAACTTGAAGCAAAAAAGCATTTGTTCACATGGTGGGAAAGAAAAGATTGAAGCAATGTGCCAGAACTGGAAAAGCTGCCCATGCATATCAGTATATTTACCTAGACCAAGAAAAATGTGCTTTTTGTTTCTGGGACATTATCTTCAGTCCCCTTGCAAAGGTCTCCTTGACCATCCCACATGGTGTAAAGCCAGAGAAAAGATATTTTTTCCCATATGTGACATCTATTTCTATAACATATATTTGCACTAAACATCCATTGCCATAAGACTCTTACACCTTGTTAGAGGATGTGGAGATTAATTTTTATGTTCTTTAATGAGGTTTTAGTCACCCCCAAATGAGTTTGTGGTAGGCAGCTCTCTGGGGGAAGAGGTGCCGCGGTGGCCTGGCAGTGCTGCCGGCAGCCCGGCCCTGGTGCACACCACGGGGTTCCTGGTGAGTTTTGCAGGACCAGTACCCAGCAAAGCGGTGGTGCCAGATGGCCTCCCCTCTGTCGGGCCAGGCCAGGCTGCCAGAGCCAGACCCCGGCCATTTCGGGCAGCTGGCTGTCAAGCTGATGGACCCAAAGCCATCAGCTGGCGCTGGGGCCCTATCCAAGACCTATAAAGAGGGATAGGCAGTAAAGTCCATAGTGAGGAGGAAAAATGCAAAGAGGCAGAAATGTTTATTTTCCTTTTCCTTTATGGTTAGCCATTATGAATTTGGGTGGCACTGTTTTGGATGGACCCTGGACAACTCTGTCTCTGTGCTGCAATATATTTACTCAAACACTCCTTTAAATGAGCTGGCAGTTCAGGTGATGGTCGTTTCCCGTTTCAAGCTATTTAGCATCCCTGGCTGTTTCTTCACTAACTGAAATATCTGATATCCTTCAACAAAAAAGCAGTGACTGCTAACAATATACACATCAAACCTGGACAGCAACTAAACTTCTATGCTCTTTAGCATTCCCAATTGTCAATATTTTCTAGACCTCTGAACCTGCCTTATCCGATGCACAAAGATGGGAGGAATGTTGTATTTCGTATTTCTTCTTTTCATAGCTTTGAGTATGGTGTAAGTAACCTTCACTATAAAGTCAGTTAATATGATCCTTTGTCTCAGACATGTATAATTTACAAATGTAAAAGCGGTGGGTCATCACATTTATATGAACCTGCATACTGGGTTAAAAGTTGCAATATTTTGGAAGGAGCGGATAGGTATTCCACAAAGGACACTGATAAATTGTACATTGGCTCTTGCTTATTTGTGCACCATCATTGCTCTGGCAGAAAGACAAACGCGTTGCCTGACGAACATCAGGTAGTTCAAGGCTACTTTTCTGGTGCACCTTTTTACAGTCTAATGTGTATTTTTGCAGGCACAAATATAGATATATCTAAAAGATATACCGGGAAGATTTTAAGTTCAAGATGAAACACCTTTTCCTTAAAGGCAATTTTGATTTTTTTTATTTTAAAATTACCTTGAACTGAACTATGAATTACTCAGCGTTAAAAAGAATGGCAAAGGTTTAAAAGAAAGTACATGTGTTAAAATGCTTTAAATTCCAGTAAACTCTTTCTGAAGTTTCTGGAGCAAATTGAGGGCACCTATGCAGGCACATATTACCTTCTTGCCAGCATTGCAGAGTCTGAGAGCTGAATTATTAGGAAAGCTCTTTTGCTGGATTTCAGACAAATCACTTTAATGTGCCAAAATTGATTTGGCGTGAAATCATCAATAGACCCTCCAGAATACTAATAGCATTAAAGGCAGAGGCCAGGACCATCAAAATTGCTTGGCTAAACTTAGGCTCATAAATTAGTAGTTAGGCATCCAAATTAAAGTCTTCTGCTTCCAGATGTGCTGCATGTCTGTTGGTCCAGCTGAAGAGATTTCAGCAAGTGACACAGCTGCATGGGATTGCTGGGAATACCGGGGATGAGGGAAAGA
>NW_009260274.1:1573515-1575200 GCF_000687185.1 Egretta garzetta | reverse complement strand
GAGTTTATTTAAGGGCTTTGCTTCTCAGCTCAAATCTTTATCTACAAGCCTTGGATGCTGTAGGTAAGCACCCCAGGTAGTTGCTAAACCACTATAGCTTTATATATTTATTATCCTTTTTTTTTTTAACTAAATCCTCAGATCTTGACTCTGAACCACAGATCTTTCCTTTCACCCATTGAAAACACCAGCACAGCCCGCTGGTCTGAGCAGAGAGCTGACCGGTGAAGACCACTGACCTCTTCTCCTAGCTCTACTTTCAACTCCCCTCGTGGCCTTGGGTGAAACTTCTTTCAGCCTCTGCTTTCTGATCCGTAAGACAGTGATGACAATGCTTATTTTCCATGTGTGCACTGAACATCTCTCATTATATTCAGCTACTTTCCCCAAAGCACAAATTTACTGTAGGATCTTTGGTGTGAAAGTATAGAGCAATTTTCTTCCCCCAAGCTAGTTGTATTTATGGAATTTGAGAGTGTGAAACAGCATTTGGACTAGGTCTTTAGGCAATAAGATACACACATGCTATCTATCTGTAACTTTTAGGGACAGGAGCCTTGGGTGACATAAATCTGCTTTCTTAGCTTTAGTGACTTTGAAAGAATTTCCTTTGGTGGAGATATTGATTCAGTTCAGCTGGGGTCCAGGCCTCTGCCTTTTCAATAGCAACATTTCCTGAAACGACTGGGAAAAGTACAGTACAGGAGGAGATCTGCAGTCAAGCACCAACTCAAGGGAACCAAAACTGTCGTAGCTGATTAACAGAAATGAAAGCTGCTCAGAAACAAATCTGAGTATGAATTTGGAGCACAAGAATTAATTGAGAAGGGGATTCTCTTTGTACTTCTTTTAGTAGGTCAGACAGTTTATCCACTAAGATGCCTTTGAAGCTGCCAGCAAAAAAGACACCACTGGAAAGATGAAACGAGCCAGAGTGTGAAGTCATCTGTTTGTCCTAAATGCCACTATTCTGAGCAAATTAGTTGCAGGGTGAATAACAGAAGCCAAAGATGTTCCATTAGCCTTTCCAAAGAGAGGGTAAGAAAGGGATAGCAGGGGGAAGGGATGAGCTGATGGTAACATGCAGCCCTAGCACAAGAATAGGGGCGTAACCCTGAAGGGTTGAATTTCGGCTTCGTTCACGCAGCCGTGCAATATTTCTGCTTTCACTGCAGAAAAGACCAAAGGGCTGAACACAAACTCCTAGCAGTGTGCTCCCTTCCTGACGGCATCCATTTAACGTTGGTGCAGGGCAGGTGGATGTTAGGGTGATATCGTGGTGACTTAGTAGTTAGCTAATCGCATAGCCATGAATTCAATGGGAGTTTTTACATTGATTTTAATGGAATGCGGCTCACAAAAAAACAAAAGCAGAAGGGGACTGGAGCACCTCCCCTATGAGGAAAGGCTGAGAGAGCTGGGCTTGTTCAGCCTGAAGAAAAGAAGACTGAGAGGGGACCTCATCAACACGTACAAATATCTTAAGGGTGGATGTCACGAGGACGGAGCCAGACTCTTTGCAGTGGTGCCCAGCGACAGGACAAGGGGCAATGGGCACAAACTGAAACATAAGAGGTTTCAGTTGAATATGAGGAAGAACTTCTTTACTTTGAGGGTGACAGAGCACTGGAACAGGCTGCCTGGGGGGGGTTGTGGAGTCTCCTTCTCTGGAGATATTCAAAGCC
>NW_009260274.1:1556559-1573385 GCF_000687185.1 Egretta garzetta | reverse complement strand
GGTGTTCACTAATAACAGACAGAAAAGTATTTGAGAAAAAGAAACACGCATTCAGGGCAAAGCAAATGAACTGTTTGTTTTTTCTAAGACTTGGCTGTTTGAAGATATTGACAGTAGAAAAATTCACTGTTTAAAGCTACCTCTGTTTTTAATGCATAAAGGTATTGTGGGTTGTTTGTCCCAAAGAGAGCAGGAATAAAAAAAGATACAAAGATCTCCCAGTCCTGCTCTTCCTCATCAGAGAGGAGTCGTGGCAGATGATGCCATCCTTTGCCTCCAGCATCCAACCTTGTACCTAAGGAATCACATCCTTTGCTGAGGATCAATTAGGTGTAAGAAATGGAGGAGAAGAATATGCAGTCACAGAATATGGTACATTTTAGGAAGCAAATTGTGAAAACAATACTTGCTTTGTCCATATTTTCCCATACCTATAGCTCCAAAACCAATAAAAGAGGCTTTTTGTCATGATGCTGTATTATGTTGTATTTATTGTTTTTTCCAGCCTAAAGTGCTTTGTGTGTGAGATTAAAAAGCTGCAAGTCTCAGGCCATCTGGCCAACCAAATGGATTTAGTGTACAGGATCACTGCCAGATGTATGCCAGTTGTAAGTTTAATTTTTGAACATATAAAGTGCCTGCGGCTCTGTGTCTGTTATTCAGAGGAAATCATGTTCCCATTTTCCAAAAGAATACAGACACAGTTTGACTCTAGGTGTATGGTCTTTTCTCTTTCACATGGTTTGAGGCATATTCTTTGTTTCTCATAAAGAAAAACGATGGCAGGAGTATTTTGCATATATCTGACATGTTACATATATTCGATCACATCTGTCTGACCTTATGGAGCAGTAGGAAACAGAGCAGTAAGTTTTCTTAAGGAGCTTCATTGAAATTGTTTAATTGAAAGATAAAATTTCACAGAGTACTTTAGATTAATTTGCACTTATATTTATTTATGATCAACGTGGAGAATAAATATGTTTTCAAGTATATAATAGTTTATAATGTCTTTAAAGTGATATTTAATTGATTTGATTTATTTTAAATGAGGCGCTAATGGAAGATGAGATGTATTTTTAGCTTTACAGACTGTAAGAAGGATAAAGTGCATTTAATTTTTTTTTATTTTGCAAATGTTCTCACATAACAAGGTCTACAGCACATCTGAGAGAGATATTGTGAAAAGGAGGAAACGTGTGAGCACAGGTATTTCGGGGCTTTGCAAAAAGGTCTAGAGGATTTTGTTAAAAACACGCCAGTTGAAATCCAAGGTAGAGCAGGATTTGAGTGATGGCAAACAGTGATTTGCGGGTCTGGCTGTCCTGCCGAACGCGCTGCTGCCCACATCAGTGTATTTCTTCGCGGCTGAAATACTGAGGTTGAATTACTTTCTCCTAAACAGACCTGAAGGCCCAATGAATCAGAGATAAATGTTTGGAAAGGAAAGAAAGACTTGTTTGTCAGGGCAGAGTTATTCTCCCCTGTCTGGTGGAGCAGCGAGGGAGGAGTTGGTGAAAACCAGACACCTCGCAGCGGCCAAGGGCTCCTGTGGTGGATCGTGGTGCCCTGAGAGGCACGGCATGTAGGACAGCCCAGCCCACTGCGCTGACTGGATTTGGCAATTTCCATCACAAGGTAAAGTGTGTGTAGACAAAAATAGGTTCAAATGTTTGGAAAAGGAAAGTGGTGGCAACGTTGCGAGACACTGCCAAGAAGCAGAGTCTCCGATCAGAATTCCTTTGCGAATGTCTCCCACTAAAAACAAATTTTCCAAAACAAGGGCTGCATTAGCCTTGAAATCAGCAGGTCTAATTGCATTCTTGCTCCTGGAGAAATAAAAGACGTTTTGGTTAGCGGCTCGGGTCGGTGTGTTAGCAGTTCAGATGATTCCCAGTGGAAAGGGCTCCATGTGGTTTTGGGTGCACCTTTCCAATGAAGAGCCATAAAAAAAAAGCTGGCACTGTAATCTGTAGTTTATTTTATTCTTGGAAGCAATTTTCCCTGTGATATTAGCCATTTTTTTTCTCCTGCAAACTTGTTCAGGGGATGGGAATCAGAGAAACCAAACAAATAGTAGATTTCATAAAGTAAGGAACAGCAAATTGAGCAAAAGGAGGATTATGAAGACTAAATCTTTTGTTCAAAGAGTGATTAAAAAGCATTAAGTTGGATGAAGTCAATCTAGAGCTTAACTGTATGAACCTTCTGCCCCGTTTTTCTTCTGTTTAGCTTTTACATGTATTAAGAAATTAAAGGAGTGGGAGAGACCTCTTGAGGACTGCCGAGGCTGGGGCTGCTTAAAAATAGTAGTTGAGCAAAATCAGTTGGGTGTAAGCTCAGTTTCCTTCTTTCCAGGCAATGTGAATTGTCCTGGTCAGCTGTGTCCACGAGCAGCAAGAATAATCTGAGTGCTCTTTTCCAGCAGAGGACTCAAACAATTCACACCCAAATGTATGTGCTGTGGGGATTCCTCCAGGCAATGAAATTCTGGGATTTGTATTGCCCCATATTAAGATCTCCCCATGGCTTAAGTGAAAACAGTTCCCCTGCCCAAAAGCAAATACAGCTGCAGTTCACTGCTGAAATAAGGAAGTGTCAGGGTAATTGCTATTTGCTTTGCATTCAGAATACATTTTTTTCATGCTTTTAGATTAAATCTGCACAAGATGAGGGCATCCTGCTCTCAGGGTGATGTTCTCCTTAAAGAACACTGTGTGTGTTTAGAGGAGCACAGCTCCTTTGCAGGAAAGAGCAACCATATGAAGTGGGAGTTATCAGTGGATGCTATAACGTAGCCATGAACATATATCAAGAGAGGCTAAAAACAAGTCAGATTTCTTCATTCTGATTGTGCACGGCATTTGGAAAGCTCTGAGCCTTTTTTCCACACTCTGTTTATACAGAAAGGTCAAGGGTGGGGGACAGAGTGCAGCTGTAAACATAAATGAAGTTGGTATATTTTTTTTTTCCACAGCTTTTCTGTATTTACTGCCTTAATTGTTGTCTTTTGTTTAGACTGTGGTTTTAAGTGAATTGCTGGTTTGATTTAAAACTAATTTTTAATTTCAAAATCATCTGTCTCCAGCCATTACCCATCATGGGCTTTTTGATCAGTACATTTTCTTGCCCTCCCAGTTTGGCCTGATGACATTTCCTTTATCTGAAATATTTTTGTTTCTGAGATTTCATGTCCTTATGAACATGAATGAACATTTCGGTCTTTACTTCTGGAGAACGCTGCCCTCGAACAGCAGCTGTGCCCCGCAGCGCTGCTACATGGAGCAAAGGCTTGCAGCAGGGCAATGCAAAACTCTCCCAGCTGCCAGCAACATTACACTGACTTGTACTGAGCAAAAACTTTGCCCTGAAGCCTTTTACTCTCCTTGGATCTTATTTTCTGCCTTGATTCACACTTCTCTTTCTAATGAAGACCAGAAGGAGGAGCTTCCCCCTCCCCAAGGCACTTGAATAGAGCTTGGAGGGAAATTATTTTCCTTCCAAAAGTTGTTTTTGATATTTCATCATCTTTCTCATTCTGTGATTGGGTGAAAACAGGGATTTTGGTAAAAAGGAAGTTTCCCTCTCCCCCAGAGAGACCTAATAAGTAGCCAAGTGGCTTTTGGCACATGTCCAGGGCAGAAGGGAGTGAATACCTCCTCAATCTGGTCCTTACCAAAGACTGAGCTTAGCTCCTGCGGAGTACAGGGCCCAGGGTGCCTGATAGCCTTCATCTCCCCTCTTCTTTCCCTCCAAACATCCTCACCTCTCCCCCCAAATCACTATTATTCCCATGGAAATTTACTTAATCAGCCATATAACAAAAAACTCCATGTGGTCCTAGCCAAGAAAGTTGAAAAACTGAAACAGAACTTGAGTTGAAGAAGTTGGTTAGCTCCAGCCATAGGGGATACGCATATTTATATTGGGTTTTTTTCCTTCTCCTTCAACTACAGTGGATTATCATAGAATCATAATGTCCTCTCAGAATTGCTTTTCCAAGGGGTGATGCTGTATAAATCATAAAAACTAGACATGGAAAATGTCAAGCAGGTCTCCTAGTCCAACCATCTGCCAGGAGAAGATTGTTCCCTGCAGAATTTTCCCCAGTGTTTTGCTGTAGCAAAGCAGCAAAGAGATGCTTTATCTGCAAAACAGCTCCATGCCTACTTATAGTCCTGCAGATCTCATTATCTTTACTTACAGAGAAACGACTTTACACCCCTCTTACAGAATAAGGTCCCTCTGTCCATGGTGTCTGTCGCAACTGAGTTTGCCCACGTGCGCGTCCCCAAAGCCACAAGTGTGAAAGCTGATACGCATTTGCAGCTCAATAATTAAATCAGAAACATATCTTTATCCGCCGCAATCGCATATCCTGCCCTTCCATAACACATTGATAACCGACCAGCAACCACTTGATTACTCCCCCATGAATAATAGGCAGCACAGCAGAATGTTCCTGTGCGTTGAAAGCAGAGAAGGAGCATTTCATTACCGGGTCCTCTCCCTCTTTGCCAGAAGCTACCAAACAATAAAATGGAAAGGAGAGATATAGCTTGTGGCATCTGTCAGTGCAAGTAGCCTTTGGTTCAACCTGAGCTGTTATAAATATTATATTAGAAGTATTAGCAAGAGCAGATTGGATTGCAGCAGGTCCAGAATGAGACAGCCTGAAGGCTGGCAATAAAGCTGGAAGAAATGAAACAGTTTGGCATAGGTATCTTCTGCTTTGCATTGTGCAAGGAGTGAAGAGGAAAGAGGGGAATCTTTCTGCCATGATTCAGCTCATTTGAGACATCTATTTAGAAGAACCACTTTTGCCATCTTGGCGAAGATGGACCGCACCTGCATGGGCAAACACCATGGCACATGACACTGTCCTTGCAAAGTCCATTTAATTACCCTCGTCACTGGTTCGTGCTTTTCTGGACACATTTCTCTATATTTAACTAAGTTTGCGTCACCATTGGGTGTGGGCTCCATCAGTGCTTTGGGCCAGAGCTGGGACTGCAGGTTCCCCTTGCATAGGCTTCATGGTGAACCCGGGCACATCAGTGAGGGACAGAGTTTGAAGACATTCAGGTACTGAAAGATGAAAAAACAGTTACTAACTCCACTTGGTTTCACACAATGAGAGCTCCTGAAACTGCCGTTTAGCTTTTACTCTCAGCTTTAGACACCACAATTATTTTTTAAATCTGGTTCAAATCTCTGCATCTTGGTCCCCCACCTGTATTATGGAGAGAAAATTATTCCCCTAAACTTCTGTGAGAAGCCAAGAAACTTCTCACAAAGGCGATATGAGTGCTTTAGCTAAATAGGAAAATTCATTGTACATGATATTTAAAAAAAAGAAAACCAAAGATCCTCTAACATTCTTCCTCTAGGAATGAGAGAACAAAGCAGGCAAAAATCACTGAAGGGGTGGACATTCCCACACCACTAAATAAACCCTCTGCCTTGGTGTGCGCAAGGCATTAGGAAAGACCGATGCCAGAAATTGGCCTAGACTATATTTCCCTAGAGGCACAGAGAGATATTGAGGGAAATCACAATCATTCTGTAACATGTGATTACAAAATCAGGATTTTTTTTTTTTCCATTTTAAGAATGCAACGGACTGGATGGGAACGACCTGAGAAAGCTGACGGCAAGAGGAGCAGGGGGAAATCTTTCCAGTCAATACTTCGCCAGTGTGGGCTTGCATTGTTTGCTCTACAGCGTTTTTATCATAGCAGAAGTGCTCCTATAGAAGGGAATAGCCTTGATCACCTTGGGCAGAAGGCTATTATATAAACAAGTATATGTTTAATTGCCCTCTGTTTGCTCTCTGGAAGGACTTTCCTTCCTTTTCAAGTTGGAGATAGGTCTAAACTCAAGAGCACTCTGCATAAAAAGGCACTTCAAGTTTTCTGTTTAAGGATGTGGAGTTGCGCAGCCTCTTCGAGCAACCTGAAATAGGTGCTGTGAATGCCAAGTCAAGAAGCTGCATTATCATTAACTTCCACCTGAGGGTAAGAAGAAATACACTGCCTGACCTTAGATGGATCAGAAACACTGGCTATCAAGAAAATGGCAGTAAAATATCCCCGACTGCTCTGCTACTGTTAACCACTTCTGGTGTTATGCCTGCCTTATAGAATGCACCGAGGTTCAGCTCCGCTCGCAGGACTGTAGCCTCCGCAGGACAGGACAAGGCAGCCACACACTCCACGCTGCAGTTACTGATGCCCATCCAAGGACTGGAAGTGGTTTTCCATCACCACTGCTGACCCTCCTGGACTGTCAGCTTGCTGGTTTGAAATGTCTGGCTCTGGCTTTCTTAGTCAAGACCCATCTTTGTGCCAGCAAATGACCCCCTCACAGATGTGTCTTGCACATCTGTAAAAGTGGGGTGGTGCTCCCATCTTCCCAGGTGACATGAATTTACGGTGTGAGGTGCTCCTGCCCTGCCCGCTGCTGTACCCTGCCGAGCTGTTGCCCACCAGGCAGGGCCATGAGCGACCTGCCCAGCACTCGAGCACCATCCTGCTGGGATGATGTCCAGCGCCAGGCCAACAGGTCTGGCCACACAGCCTCCTGCTGTCCCTTTGCTACAGACAGCTGCAATTTGGGGCCATATTTGTGTCCCCTGTGCAGCGTAGGGTACGTACAGTCATTTCCCTTCTCTGACTTCTCCTTTCATACTAGACATTACAATTTGTGCTTTGGCTCCCTTCCTAATGACTGTATTATTAGCTCTATTTTCATTTCCTCTCAGCTGTTTATTTTGCATAGAGTTATTTTGGCTGCTCTGTGTATCACAAATTGAGTAGCTGAACCAAGTCCACAAACGCTAACAGAGAAAGCACGCTGAGCAGCCCGTGTCCGACCAGCATTGTTTTCACCCTCGCGTGTGCTGCTGCTCCCTGCCCATGCCAGCATCCCGACCACCGTCCTGCTGTGTTTCCAAACGTACGGTGGCACGACGAGGAGCAGAGGGACTATATGGCCCGAGGCAGCTGGGCTGTATGAGTCCCCATTTGCAACACCTAGTTTGCGCTTCCTAAGACGCAGAAGGTTTTTAATATGTTATGTGTCACTTCATGGGCTATTCAGGCCTTAATTACAAAGTCTGAAACGGTGCACAAAAGCTGTCCTCGTGAATGTGCTCCCTGCAGGAACAGGAGGCTCCGTCCCTCAGTCAGAGTGTTTTTCCATTTGCATCCAGGACATCAGAGCAAAGCAGCTGATGCTCTCCACCACTCAAGGTGGCTGGTCCTACAGTTGGCCATCCAGCCGCTACCCCCTCAGCAGCTCATCGGTGCTCTAGTTTTTCAGTATGGCTAATGGAAATGTGACACACAAAGGGGTGGGAGAGGTCTAGGGGGTCCTCGATGGGTTTATGGAGGGGAAAGGAGCTGTGTGACTCCTCTTTTCCCCTGGTCCCCTGACAGCTTCAGACCACAGAGCTCTGTTACTTAGGTACGACAGGGATGGAGTCATCCTGAATTCACTGCTCACAGAACTCCCTGGGTTTTTGGAAATGCCTCGTTTACATATATGTATTCCCAAAATAGATCTCTGGAGAGCCCTCGCTGTGATCAGCATCAGGTATGAGCCCTGCAGTCTGCAACTGCATGGGAGCTCACTGCTTCCCCACTGCCCGTCAACAGCTGAAATGGGAATTTCCATCTGCACTGGGCAGATTGGCGCCAGATTGTTCATATGGAGGGAATGAACTAAGAAACAGGGAAGGAACCCTCACCTTCTGCTTTCCTGGGAGCAAAGACTTCTCAAAGGTCCTATTTTCTTCTGGCTCACTGGAAATCCTGGAAGGAATGAGGGGAAGAAGGATATTAGGAGGTTCCCTAAGAGCAAACAAAGCAGGAGCACCTCATTGCCTGGAGAAAAGCAGAGAGGGACCACGTGGATAGAAGCAGAAATGGGAGATCTCCATTCAGCTCTTCCCACCAAATAAAGCTGAAAGCTGAAAAAAGCTGCCTATCTCCCAGGTTTTGGAAGCGGAAGGAGCACAGGTGTTGTGTGTGTGCTCTTACAAAGAAGTCTTGGATAGAAAAGAGTCTTCTAACAATTTTACCCCCCTACCAGCCGATCCAGGGTTTAGCAGCAACCTGGGATCTCTGGCAGGCAGTAGCCCACTTCCCAGCAGAAAGAACTCTACGGAAGCTGCGCACAGTTTTTAATGTTTAATGACACAAAATCAATTGGAAGTGGTTGCTGGCTTCCACAATCAATTTTAGGAGATCTCTCAGAGAACAGGAGAAAGTGGGAGAGTTTCCATTAGCCCTGGAAATCTCATCAACGATAGGAAAATGGTTATAAACAACCCCGCACTCCAATAAACGTATTAATAACCCTGTCCTCACTCATTTCTCATGTCTCTGTAAGAGGATACAGTTTTGTCACCAGTAAGGTCATATCGTGGTCTCTATTCCACTCTTCCTTTTGCACAGAGACACAAACATCCATATGGTTGTGAGTGCCCTGGCAGAGCAAGCTCTGAACCACGGCTCATGGTTGCTGTCCCATGAGTTGTCCCTGGAGCGGGAATATCTGAGGGGCAGGAATCACAGGGGAGTAATTCCCCTGCCTGTGGGCTCTGCCCCATAGCCAAAGGCACCTAAGCCAAAATACAGGGTAAGAAGCCATCCTGCCCTATAGCTGGGTGGGATGGGGTTCCATGGAGGAACACGGGGCTCCTCACCCTGGGTGCGTGCAGGGACCACTGCAGTCGAATTCACCCAAACGCTCATGGGTGGCCACACTCAAGGGCTGTTCGGTCAAGGAGAAGGTGCCTGCTGATTTTGATGGGCTTTATGCCATTTGCCAAGCTTAATGCTGCATGGCATGAAGTGCCCTTTTTCTGTCCTTGTTTTGCTCAGACTGGGGGAGTGCAATGCCTTCTGCTAGCTGGAATCTGGAAAAAAAAAAAAAAAGGTATTTTTTTTCATCTTTTAAAAATCCCAGGACTAGCAAAGTTAGGAACAGCCCTGACTGCAGCTCAGTACAAATCAAGAGGCTGTTTTCAGATTTTGCAAGTTCGCTCCAGGACTCCAGCTAAGTGAAGTCAAGGCAGGGTTTGTAATGCACAATTTAATCAGTGAATTTGTAGATCTCAAAAGGCGTGCTTAATTTAATATTGTTTCTAATGGCTATTGTCTTCATGCTTGCCTGTTTCCCCGGTGTTTTTCCCTTTTGTAATTACTTGAATGGGCATTTCCAGGTGCACTGCATATATTAGCAAGCACTTTCATTTTAGTAATGGGTGAGACACTTTCAGCGTTTATTTCTTCATTGCCCTAATACGTACTTTATTAAAGGTCCTGATTCTTCTAAAGGAGGAAAATGAACATTTACCACTCGCTTCTGCCTCATTTTCCTCTTCTACCTTATGATGCCCTTGAAAAGAGAAGAGTTAAATTACTTACTGGCCCGGGTTAGACCAGATTTAACTCGTCAGAGGAAAGCAACACTGAAAGCGGATGCTTGGTCAATGCCTATCCTCACCCCTTAGCAGGGCGATCGGTAAGCACCCATTGAACTTTAAGCCGTTCCCCTGGCCGTCAGGATCCCGGGGCTATTTTAAGCTCTGTTAGGGGTATCTGCAGTGCCCATTTCCTACACCCCGTTGCCATCCCTTAGCTTTAATGTACGTTTTTCCACTCCTTGCCCTGCAGCGTGCAGCCTGGGAACTCGTGGGGTGCAGGAGATGGAGCCTTGCCCGAGCACCCCGGGCTGCCGATTAACCCAGGATTTCAGCATCAGCTGTCAACCTTCACCCTGCCGCGGAGCAGCATTTGCTATACACGCACAACATCCCTTTGCCACATGCCAGCCTAATTTTCAGACGAGCTGTTTATTAGCTTTATTACAAACGTGGCTCTTCATCTTCTATTAAATGGTTCTGCAGCCACTGTGCTCCTGCATGAAGCCTGTAAGGAAGCTCTCGGTTCACTAAATTACCCTGCAAATGTCAAACTTGCTCTGTGTTATTAGCTGTACGTCTTGCACCCTCTTTATTAGGATTCTGTGTCTTGAGGGTGCCCTGTGGCGTATAGATTTTTTAAAATACAAACCAGTGTCATTTCGCTGTTTAAAAGAACATTTAATTAAACTGGATTCATTGCTTGTATGGGGAAAGTTAAATGAAAACTAAATAGATGGCATATGATTACATGTTATTAAGAAGAGCGACTGCTCCAGAGACCAAACTCTTTTAACACAACATTAAGCTGATCTCATTTCATATGCACAGGTTGGCTCTGGCCTACGAGGAGAACATATTTTGAGAAGATCAGCAGAATGGTTATGGGCACTAAACAGCTTTTAAGAAAATGCGTGTTTCAGGGAAGAAACCTTTCCTAAGCTAGACTTAGATACGCTAACGACAGAAATCAAAGCTTCACACCGATTCTAGGTAACCTTTAAAAAATACCACTTTTATGGTATCAGACGTAAATGATAAGATTGGCTTTGCTTATTATTTCACTCGCTATAAATTAACAAGGAGCCACAATGAGTATAAAAATAAAATTTGTAGCCTTGAGTCGTTTGGTCACATCATGACTTTTTAATGTTTTTTAGGAAAGCAAAAGGCGTCATAATTAAGAACTCCATTATGCAATTTCCTATTCCCTATTCCATTTATGTTAACACTGTTGGTACAATCAGATCTTTTTAAGAGCAATCACCAAGTTTCCTTTCCAGGCATCCTTTTGAAAGTCCACCGCACCCGTGTCCTTCTCCAGCCCTGTACCCTAAAATTCACCATGGCTGTGAGCCTACAACGCCTTCAGCAGTGGGGTAGCACTTGGTGCGCAAAAGCTGCTATTTTTTCCATGAATCTCAGGCACCTCATCATACCCTCATAGCTACGAACTGCTCTGAGGTTAGGATTGCCTTTGGTGGTTTTGCCACCGTGATAAGGGTTTGGGTGTGCATCATTACTACATGGCATGGGCAAGGTGTCGTAGCCTGCTCCCCCTTGCTTCCTACACACCATCTTTGCCCATTGATTTACCTGTTACTGAGGTTAAAACCATGACAGTGACAACCTCCAGCTCAAGCCCTCTTCAGACCCTCACAAGGACACCACATCTATTTTCTCTGCTTGCAAGTGAGCATGCACAGATAGAGCTCCAGAGGGGCAGCTCTCAGCATGAGGTTCATGACTGAAGAGAATTAGATGATTGAGATCCTGTATCTAAAACTGAGCACCACTGCGTTTCATGCAATAATCTGTGTCAGTGGTGAGGACATGGCTGTGGGAGGGTTTGGCTCACAGACCTCCTCCAAATCATACAGAGAGCACACGGAAGAGGTTTCTCACATGTGAAGTAGATGAGCTCAGTGGCAAGGCTGCACCTCAGCTTCCCCTGCCCTTTGGAAGGGAGCGCTGAGCACCCCGCTCTGACTGACTCCCCCACTTCCAGCAGAAGGTTTATCAATCCCCTGGGCATGAAGATGCCTAATGACTGGAATAAATAACTATGTCCTAAAAATGGCAGGGCTTAACCCCTCTGCCCAGCATTCCCCTGAGTGGGTGCAGGCAGCTCTGCTTGCTGCTCTTCATGCTTGCCTGTTTCCCCGGTGTTTTTCCCTTTTGTAATTACTTGAATGGGCATTTCCAGGTGCACTGCATATATTAGCAAGCACTTTCATTTTAGTAATGGGTGAGACACTTTCAGCGTTTATTTCTTCATTGCCCTAATACGTACTTTATTAAAGGTCCTGATTCTTCTAAAGGAGGAAAATGAACATTTACCACTCGCTTCTGCCTCATTTTCCTCTTCTACCTTATGATGCCCTTGAAAAGAGAAGAGTTAAATTACTTACTGGCCCGGGTTAGACCAGATTTAACTCGTCAGAGGAAAGCAACACTGAAAGCGGATGCTTGGTCAATGCCTATCCTCACCCCTTAGCAGGGCGATCGGTAAGCACCCATTGAACTTTAAGCCGTTCCCCTGGCCGTCAGGATCCCGGGGCTATTTTAAGCTCTGTTAGGGGTATCTGCAGTGCCCATTTCCTACACCCCGTTGCCATCCCTTAGCTTTAATGTACGTTTTTCCACTCCTTGCCCTGCAGCGTGCAGCCTGGGAACTCGTGGGGTGCAGGAGATGGAGCCTTGCCCGAGCACCCCGGGCTGCCGATTAACCCAGGATTTCAGCGTCAGCTGTCAACCTTCACCCTGCCGCGGAGCAAGCATTTGCTATACACGCACAACATCCCTTTGCCACATGCCAGCCTAATTTTCAGACGAGCTGTTTATTAGCTTTATTACAAACGTGGCTCTTCATCTTCTATTAAATGGTTCTGCAGCCACTGTGCTCCTGCATGAAGCCTGTAAGGAAGCTCTCGGTTCACTAAATTACCCTGCAAATGTCAAACTTGCTCTGTGTTATTAGCTGTACGTCTTGCACCCTCTTTATTAGGATTCTGTGTCTTGAGGGTGCCCTGTGGCGTATAGATTTTTTAAAATACAAACCAGTGTCATTTCGCTGTTTAAAAGAACATTTAATTAAACTGGATTCATTGCTTGTATGGGGAAAGTTAAATGAAAACTAAATAGATGGCATATGATTACATGTTATTAAGAAGAGCGACTGCTCCAGAGACCAAACTCTTTTAACACAACATTAAGCTGATCTCATTTCATATGCACAGGTTGGCTCTGGCCTACGAGGAGAACATATTTTGAGAAGATCAGCAGAATGGTTATGGGCACTAAACAGCTTTTAAGAAAATGCGTGTTTCAGGGAAGAAACCTTTCCTAAGCTAGACTTAGATACGCTAACGACAGAAATCAAAGCTTCACACCGATTCTAGGTAACCTTTAAAAAATACCACTTTTATGGTATCAGACGTAAATGATAAGATTGGCTTTGCTTATTATTTCACTCGCTATAAATTAACAAGGAGCCACAATGAGTATAAAAATAAAATTTGTAGCCTTGAGTCGTTTGGTCACATCATGACTTTTTAATGTTTTTTAGGAAAGCAAAAGGCGTCATAATTAAGAACTCCATTATGCAATTTCCTATTCCCTATTCCATTTATGTTAACACTGTTGGTACAATCAGATCTTTTTAAGAGCAATCACCAAGTTTCCTTTCCAGGCATCCTTTTGAAAGTCCACCGCACCCGTGTCCTTCTCCAGCCCTGTACCCTAAAATTCACCATGGCTGTGAGCCTACAACGCCTTCAGCAGTGGGGTAGCACTTGGTGCGCAAAAGCTGCTATTTTTTCCATGAATCTCAGGCACCTCATCATACCCTCATAGCTACGAACTGCTCTGAGGTTAGGATTGCCTTTGGTGGTTTTGCCACCGTGATAAGGGTTTGGGTGTGCATCATTACTACATGGCATGGGCAAGGTGTCGTAGCCTGCTCCCCCTTGCTTCCTACACACCATCTTTGCCCATTGATTTACCTGTTACTGAGGTTAAAACCATGACAGTGACAACCTCCAGCTCAAGCCCTCTTCAGACCCTCACAAGGACACCACATCTATTTTCTCTGCTTGCAAGTGAGCATGCACAGATAGAGCTCCAGAGGGGCAGCTCTCAGCATGAGGTTCATGACTGAAGAGAATTAGATGATTGAGATCCTGTATCTAAAACTGAGCACCACTGCGTTTCATGCAATAATCTGTGTCAGTGGTGAGGACATGGCTGTGGGAGGGGTTGGCTCACAGACCTCCTCCAAATCATACAGAGAGCACACGGAAGAGGTTTCTCACACGTGAAGTAGATGAGCTCAGTGGCAAGGCTGCACCTCAGCTTCCCCTGCCCTTTGGAAGGGAGTGCTGAGCACCCCGCTCTGACTGACTCCCCCACTTCCAGCAGAAGGTTTATCAATCCCCTGGGCATGAAGATGCCTAATGACTGGAATAAATAACTATGTCCTAAAAATGGCAGGGCTTAACCCCTCTGCCCAGCATTCCCCTGAGTGGGTGCAGGCAGCTCTGCTTGCTGCCCCTGGCGCTGCTGGCACGGCCCCAGGGCACCTTGCTGCTGGGAGCTACAGCCCAACCCCTCGGGCAGCTCCAAGAGCTTGGGCTGCCAAGATACATATTCCCGATTAATAAACAGAACACCCTTCGCCTGTGCGTCAGGCCAGACATGTCCCTCTACCTCTATCTAGGTCAATGAGAGCCTTGGGAGTGCAGAAGTGTGCTCTGAAAAAAAAAAAAAAAGAAGAGGAAGAGACCTTCCTATATTAAGGTTATTTTAATTGCTTTTCATTCTTTTCATAACATCTGAGAGGAAACCCTTCCTCTCGAGCGCCGCTTCCCCCACTCACGCCTCTTCTGGGAAGACCTGGAGATCTCAGCCTCTCCTGCTCCGCAGCCCGTTGGCTTTGCTTCCCTTGGGGTCCCTCTTTAGCCGATCTCTCTTGTCTTCTCTGCATGCCTACTTTTTATCTTTCTTTTTCAACTGCAAAAGAGGCAGAGCCCTTCCATGCATTGCTAATACATTCCATGCAGCCACATACACATGAGAAACCAAATTATAACAAACTGAAACAAAGACAGCAGTCTTGGAGCAACTCTGCCTTCCAAATGGAAGTGTGGTTGTCCAGAGGTCGAGCTTAGAACTTCTGGGCTTTGAAACAGGCTCTTAAATGGAGACCCTGGGTCTTTTTTGTTCGTTAACACAATCCACCCTGGGGGCACATCAGTACAGCCGTGGCTTTGAGGCGAGTTGTAGTCAATATAGTAATGTGCAGGGACATAATTAGCAACGTTGGAAGGGCTGCTGTGGGCAGATGGGAGTCAAAAAGGCTGTGCTTGTTGTGAGACAGGCTTTTATACGTATTGGCCTGGGAGTCTAAAGCAATGTGTGATGAATGACCTTGCACATTGATAAGCCACTTGAACAGTAAACCATGGCATCTGTGTCCCTTGCTTGGTTACAGGGTAGTTGTTCCCTCTCTATAAATCATGCCAGGATGAGGTTTCCCTTAGTAATCTGGGCTAACCTTTCCTGCTGTGCACGCTAGCTACCCAAGGGTTTAAATTAACTGTTCAGCCGGGTGGCCTGAGGTTCACCTGCAAGGTAAGAAACCCCAAATTTCTCTGGCTGCAGCCCTTTGCCTTCCAGCAGACCCCAGTTTCTGCCACAGAGCAAGGGCTGTCTTCGGGCACAGCCTCAAAGCCTTTGCAACGTGAGAGGAGGAGTAGCCAGGACCAGACCTGTAGGAACCAGAAATTCTGCAAAATTTGTGCTGCAAAGGCTTTGCCTTTGGCAGAGTTCAAGCTTTTAGTTGTATTTTTTTTAGAATCAGCTTTTGTTATTCCCCTATACCATTACCTGCTGCCAGCCATGCAGCATTACAGCAGCCCATAGCTATTTGAGTATTTATTTCATAGTTTGCCTTCTGTCCTGGCAGTCTGTCCGTCCGAGCAGCAGTTCACCTGACTTATTTCGGGAAAGATCCCAATCGAGTAATAGCTTCCAATGGAAATCTTCTGTGACTGCTGATTCTCAAGCTTTCTTGGGTTTTGTGTTCCAGGAAACTGTAATTTCAGGCAGTTTTAGCATCCACCCTCACATTGCAAAACCTGGGAGAACCTGTTTTATGCACATGTACGGCAAAAAGCCTTGTCCTCGGAATTTGCTTAGAAGTATTACACTAGCGCACCACTGCCTGCATCTTCCCTGGGATTAAATGCAGGATGTCAGGGTTCGTGCTCCCTGAAAGCAAGCGCTGCTTTCAACAGCCTAATGCTTGCCCTGGGCTTAGACAAAAGTCATTATTAAGACAAAAGAATGAAACTAAGGAAAAAGAGATTTTGTGTGTAAAATGGGTGACAATACTTCTGTGTATAGTATCTCCAGTGAAGGTCATTCCAGATTGGGCTATAACAAGCTCTAAATGCTTGGACTATCATGACTGTTTGTTTAGTGTTTCTCCAGCTGTGGTCACTGGTGAGGACCTAGGAGAGAGCATCCTATACATCCCATATATACAGGGCAAGCACGTATGATAGTTTTCCTCAATATTTTTCCACCTATTTCAGCTGAGGGACCTCCTGCACCGGACACTGGATTTTCCTCCTCAAAACACTTCTCGTCCACTACATCTTTGTCTTCTCTTGAACCCATGTAAAGGTTTAACAACTCCTTCAGGGGGAGTCCCAGAGGTCACCCAGCTTCCATGGGAAAAGCCACCTAATTCCTCAGGTTTTATAGATCTGAGTACCAGCAGCAATGGGGGCGCAAGTGCTGTCAGCAAACATGATCGCTAATCCAGGATCAAATTTTGAATCAAATTTAGATCAAATCCTTAGAGTCCACTTCCATAAATAATGCTCTGTCCTTCACATTAAAAAAAAAATAAATTGTTATTTACACAACAGATGCACCTAAAAACCACCAACCAAGATGAGGACTCTGTTGTTCTAGGCACTATAAAAAAAAGCAGTAATCCCCTAAAGAGCTTTTAAAGTAAGGAATTGATGGTTTAGTTCTCCTGGGAAGACTAGTCACTGTGAATCTATAAAATATGTTTCTATGCAGAGCAGGGAAAGTTGTTGGGCTTTCATTCTTTTCAGTTCTTGATAGCACACATAAAGCACCAAACACAAAAGCTAAGTGTGGCTTTGCAACTCGAATCCCAGATGGAATATGTGTGCAAATCCTGCCAGACACATCCGTTGACTTCTAAGCAGAAATTTCTTCCTGAATCAGGAAAATGATGAGCTGGGCATTGCTCCTCACTTAAAATATTGGTCCCATGGCGGCAGATTTGATTGCATCAGGCTTCATAGAGGGGAGCAATCCCAAACCCTTACCATAAAAGCATATTTCTGACTGCCTG
>NW_009260274.1:1528577-1556547 GCF_000687185.1 Egretta garzetta | reverse complement strand
TTGCCTCGGTGTGCTTTGAAGCAGTTTGTTCTAAGCAAGTCATGTTCACTATCCTAATCTGACATGAAGCCTGATGGGAAAATCTGTGATCGATTATAGCAGCAGGACAAAGAGATATGAGAGGAAAGCAATGCAAAAGAACAGATATCAATCACCGGTTCGCAACAAGCCTAAGGAAGGTAGCTGGTGATATTACCGAATTTGAAGGCAGTGTAGCACATCTTTTTGCCGTGTGTAGGTAAACACTCGGAGCTGCAGACTGTTTGTCTTACAGACAGACCGATTTGGTGTGAAAAGTGGATTTTGAAGTATGGATTTTGTTGGAAGGGGACAAAATAAGCTATTGGCTTCTTACCTTAAAAACAGTGTAGCGCGTAACGAGTGTTTGCAGCAGTTTCACATATTACTGTTATTTTTAAGCTTCTAAGTGTTTTTTTTATATTTACAATTTTTAAAAGGCTGAATGTGAAATATATGACAGAGCCAATTCGTATTGCATACGAAATAGCAGACACGATCAACAAACACTTTAATGTTGAGTTAGCTTTTTTCTCATTGCTGGACAAGATCATACTTCAAAGCAAATTAAAAATGTGAAGCCAAATTTAGATTGCAATGCAGGCAACAGAAATCTTCCTGTCAGCCTCAATAAAAGCAGGTGTAAGTTTTCAGTATTAGTCCAGTCCGCCCAATTCACATGTCTTTCTGTCTTTATCTAATCTAATACATGGTTGTGAGATAAATTACAGAAGCATATGATAAATTGCATTGCTATTCATTTTTGGCAAGATCACCTATACTCTGGCCACTAATTCATCTCTGCCAGGATCCATTGTAACATACCAGATCCTTGAAAAAGCCTCCAAATAATGTAATTTCTTTTTCTTTAAGAAAAAAAGAAATTATGTCTGCTGGCAAATATCCTGTTTACCCTCACCAAAATAAATAATACCTCATTGCCACCTCTGCAAAATCATAGGTATAAAAATATCAAAATGTATTTATAGCACTGAGTCTCAAAGACTTTATTAGGTCTTTATGTTCTATTTGAGTGGGAAATGGTGATATGATTTAGGTTTAGGGATTTCAAAGAGTCATTAATTTGGTTATTTTTGTGTTAATTGTTTTTTTTTTTACCTAGAGATTTGATAATACAGGTAGCATACACAAAACTGAAGAGGAAATCCGCAATATGCTGCAATATTTTTTCCAGTGCTTATTTAGAGCAGTTCACTACTCTTGAATAAAATCTGCCGTGCTGAATCACGCCAGTACCACCTTGGACCCACACGTTCATGCATCTCTTTTAGGTACCATTCATACCCGTCTGGGAGTGGAAAGAGGAATATCCCATTAAAGCAAAAAGGGAAGGTATCTTCTTTTCCCCTTACACCCACTGGATCTAACTCTGCCTTCCGTTTGAGCTCTGCTGGGTAACGAAGGCTGACAGTGAAGAGCTTCTTGATGTGCAAGAAGATTGGGAAGATTTGAATGGGAGGTGTTGGGAGGTGTGCACTAATGAAGGCTGACTTTGTGAGTTGTAGGAGAGCTCCCCATTGCTACTAGCATGACAGAGCACCAAGACAGTAGGTAGGACTGCAGCACAAAAGCTGGTGTCAAGGCCATTGATGGCAGAGACCCTTGGTCCCACCACCAGTGTAAGCTCTTGGACGTGCTGGGGTGGTGGTGGGCATCAGGCTTCATCCTGAGCCAGCCCTGTGTCCCACCACTGCCCTGCTGAAGAAGAGGGGAAGCAGTGGGTTGATGGCAATTTTGGCCGGAGGAGACATGTTAGTGGCTGTGCCCTGGCTCAGTGCCAGCCTAGGTAATTGCTTTCTGCTCCTTGGCATTGCCACTTCTACTGCCGACAGCCGCCGCCGCCTCCTCGCTCTGCCATAAATCGCTGTGAAACGGTGCCGCGAACCATCCAACAGCTGCTGAATTTCACCCAGGAGACTGTTGCACCTCAGCGGTAAGTGAAGGTGTTTTGCATATCAAGATTTTAAAGCAATTTGGGGCATTTTGGGATGGAAGACACTACTGATGTGAAAAGACAATTATTATATTTATTGCAAAATCTGTTATCCACCTCATGAAAACACGAGCAGTTCTTCAAGACAGAGCAAGTGTTGCAGGATGATGTGAAAACCTGGCCTTGCTGGTGGGAGGGTAAGATTTCCCAGAGAATTCAGGGGGCTGAAGGCTTCATCCTACACTATTTAGGAGCAGTCGAGGTACAATAGTTATGTCCAGCTAATTGGATGCATTGCTATAGGCACTTGAGAAACATGATAGACAGATGCATTCGGCTAGATAGATATCCCCTGGTGTAGCAAGCTGAAGTCAATTATGGAGTTAAATTGTGAAAGATTTGACCTGATGTCATTTATATCTCAAGTCATAATTAACACTTAAAGTTCAACTCTATGGCAATTTTCTTTTAATAACACTTAAAACCTATATAGAGCTCAAAGAATTGCATAGACATGATGAAGGATGACTTGAGTGGATGCCAGAATTTCAGCGTTAGTAATTAATCCTCAAAACACCTTTGCAAGGCATATCATAGAATCATAGAATGCTTTGGGTTGGAAGGGACCTTTAGGGGTCACCTAGTGCAACCCCCCTGCATACAGGTAACATCATCTCTCTTCAGCTTCTCCTTTGAAGAGAAGCGGGGTTTGCCTGATACCTCCCCAAAGTCTGTGGCACCTGGAGATAAAGATTGAGGCTTTTTCAGCTGCTAAAGCAGCGAACACTCAGCTCAGCCCAGCTCCCATCTTTTTGTCTTAATATACTTTCAAATTTAACCACAATCTTTAGAAAGATTATGGACAAATTGCTTGTCAAATGGCCTGGTTTTTTCCAATTAGAAGCTATGCAAATGCAGAAGAAAAAAAAAATCCACTATACACACAGCTTCTGCTGCGAAGATTTTCATGTGGATGAAATACAAATCTCACTGGAGGAAGAAACGCACTCTTGGACTGAGATCTTGTAAGCTGAGATTCAGCTCGCTGGAGGTTTTTATGGTCAAGTTATAACTGCCTGTAAAGCAGGGGTTTAAAATGGAAGTGCTGACAAAACTTTTAAACTACAACAGTGGAAATGGCGCCGCAATAATTTATAATCTACAGGCAGCTTTGGATTTATTATCACAATGACAAATGCACTGTCATTGTTAATAGGATATTTCCCAGCAAGGACTTCTTGTTATGCAAGCCAGGTTCACTATGTCATGCAGCATGATAGCAATAAAGTCTACAAGAATTTGCAATGAACTTCAATTACTAATAGATTATGGTTAATGGGAAATATGTGCAGTAAAGATATGGGTTTTTATATGCGCCTTCTGGTACTCTACAAGGCAATGATTTATGCTACAATTTATGTTAACATTCTCCAGTACGAAAAAAAGCCTAAATTGGTGGAAAGCCACTCCATCCATAACAAATATTTAAGATAATTTTGCACATCATGTAAATGAAGATGTAAAATTAGATATTAATCCATTTCATTTTAGCATTTGTATTTTTATTAAAAATGAAGACTTTGCCCTACTGTGTAATGACATTAAAAAACCCTATCATGGGCTGCAAGCATGAATTACACTGATGCAGAAATGGCGACAGCAACCGTGCTGTAAGTGCATTTGTTCAATTTGCCGTTGTAATTAACGGAGCAGTGAGAATATTTTTCTACGTACGCTTTAAAGGAGCAGCCCTGAAGCTGCTCAGGCAGATGTGTTTGATGCGGAGGGGATATACAGAGGAAGACCGGGCTCCTTTGGAGGGGGCCAGCCTCCTCCTCCCCCACTTTTGCTCTCCCCCAGCCTTCCCGCGTGGCGTTGCTCCAAAGCCATGCCTCGTCCCTGGGCATCGGGCTATTCCCTCCCCTGCGCAGCAAACCTCCCGCGGGAATTACTTTGGGAAATAATCACCTGAAGCAGCATCAGAGCCACGAGCTCACGTTTACTTATCAGAGAGACGCAGGCCCGGGTGTTCGCCTGCTATTTCAAAGGAGAGTTCCTTCTCCTCCTCCCTCCCTCCCTCCCTCCTTCCTTCCCTCCCTCCCTCTCTCCCTCCAGCTTTTTTCTCCTGTACCTGTAATATAACCCATATATTCCAGGCTTATGTGCCCGTGAAATGAAAAGAGAAAAGGCTGTCTCCCAATTTACAAACAAGCCCTGTTCAGAACCATCTCTGATGAACGTATAGATGCAACGTTAAGGATCGCATTTGCCCAGAGTCACATTTCTGCAAAATGTTTACACTGCATATCTGAAACGTGTATTTAGGCAGAAAGGGGCACCCATGCATGAAGAACTTGCAGGATCATTTCTGGCATATTTTTAATACAGGTAGCCTCACGCCCAGCTTGTTTCAATCAGTGTTATGCTGGTTTAAGACCATCGTTCTCAGTGAACCTCTGTATAAAGCCTATAAATTCACTTTCTAGGGTTGCACGTGAGGAAGACCCATCCCACTGGCCCGCACATCCAGCTGAGGGTTTGTAAAGAGTGAGACTGGTCTGGAGATGTACTTTTGGGCTAAAATTCTGCTGGTTGAGATAAGGCAGACTTTCTGAGAGGAAAACAACTAATTCGGTGCAGAAAGCACACAGGTAAGCTCAACGTTGCCATATAAATCCCAGCCCGTGGGCAGGCTGGACTCCCCAAACATGCTCTGGAGTAGCAGTATCTCACTGTACAATTAAGGGTGGCTCTCGCATGAAAATGTGGCTCTTCAGGCTATTAGGCAATTGTTTGAAAGATTTACAAAGCTACTTCATTTTTTATGGTCAAATGAGCATAAAATTGTGCTTCCCCACACTCATTTCCTACTAAATAATACTTACAGTACTTACTTCATGGAAATGTGTGTGTTACAAATTTAAAATTAAAAATAATATATCCCTTAAGGGTGCTCTTCTGAGCTCAGTTTTCCCCCAGCCCCTTAACAGAAGCAGCTGCATATGCAGAATGGAGTTTACTGTAATTCACACACACACACACACAGTTTTTTAATGACATTCATAGAATCATAGAATGGTTTGGGTTGGAAGGGACCTTTAGAGGCCATCTAGTCCAACCACCCTGCAGGGAGCAGGGACATCTTTAACCAGATCAGGTTGCTCACAGTCCCATCCAACCTGGCCTGAAATGTTTCCAGGGATGGGGCCTCCGCCACCTCTCTGGGCAACCCCTGCCAGGGTTTCACCACCCTCATTGTAAAACATTTCTTCCTTACATCTAGTCTAAACCTACCCTCTTTTAGTTTAAAACCATTACCCCTTGTCCTGTCACTACAAGCCCTGCCAATAAGTCTGTCCCCATCTTTCCTATAGGCCCCCTTTAAGTACTGGAAGGCTGCAAGAAGGTGTCCCCGCAGCCTTGTCTTCTCCAGGCTGAACAACCCTCAGAAGCAAAAGCAGGGGCAGAAGACCGCCCTGATGTGTCTGGTTTTAGATAAGGAGTTTTCCTCTCCAGCCTGGGGTGAAGGTGCCTTTTTCACCAGTGAATTCTGCCTTTAAATAAGCCCCCGAGCCACTCCACGCACCCAGCAGCGCTCCCTCTACCCGGCCTCTCCCTTTCTGGTTAAAGACGGGAAGGAGTTTGCACGTGCGTTCACACCGAATCCCATTTTTTTGTGTGTGCAGGGTCATATCCTCCTCTCTTCTCCCCACATCATCTCTGCTCTTCCTCGTCTTTCCTGCTCTCTCCCACATTTTGAGAACAAACCTCCCCTAAAAACTCTAAAAAGCTTTCTTCTTGTATTTTTTTTACCTCTGCTAAACCGGAAAACAACAGGACCTGCATGGGCATCCTTGTTGCTGGGTTTTGTTGTTGGATTTGGGTTTGGGCTTTTTTTTTTTTTTGTTCTGGCATTTCTGTGGCACCCAAAGATATGTCACTGCTGACAGGGTTGATGGGGCAATATTCAGCGGTCACCTCCTTCACACGCGCAATTTAGACGAGGTCACTGACAGCACAAAAGAGCTGAAAAAATAATTGTAACTTTAATTTGTTTCCCATTAGCAATGCATGCAGCAATCTGTCCTAATGAGAGATTTTCCCTCTTTCCCGCTTCAGCATGTCACCGTAACAGCTTACAGATATACTGAGGTCTTCTAATGCAGGAATCTGTACACGGCACTGTGTAAAAGCAGTAATAGATTTTGTTCTGTTCAACAGCTGAGAAATATCACAGAAACGTTCTAAAAATACACTGGAATGAGTATTTGGTCGCTAGGAGAAGTGTGTGTTTCAAACAATTCACTCTAAAACGAATACAAACAGCTAGTAATGCCTGGTCTCTTGTAAATCACTTCAAATCTTTAATAATATACACTGTATATAGAAATGTGTATGCAAAAATAAAACATAATTTCTTGCAGCTAAAGCATTACCTAAAGTAAACCATTTCAACACCAAATCAAATTATTTCAATGGCAGAAATCACACCAGTCCCACTGGATAAACTGGAGTATTCAGACTATTAAATGCATCCAAGCAACAATATTGTATTCCATCATGCACGGTGCCTTGCAGAGAGCATAGCACTTCTTGAAACTGTAAAATCATTTAGCAAAACAAATGCACAAACTACCGGAGTAGAGACAGCCCCACATGGAGAAGGGACAGAGGAGGCAAAGCATCTTCTTGCCGAACACCCTACACTATGTATTGGAGAGGTTTACCTGACATAACCCCATTGAAAATGGAACAAATCCCACTGAAACCTATCGGTTTGGCGTCAGAGCTCATTTTTACGTCTTCCGCGCTACCAAGCTCACAAGCTGCACATGGCCCTTGCTGCCAGGCTAGTGAAAGGCTGCCACCAGGGGGGTTGTGTGCTTAGCTAAAAATGCCCCAAAGCCCTGTGTGGCAGCGGTAGCTGATTCCTTAGAAAGGCTTTGCATCAGGGCTCATCAGCCAAACCCACCTCTCCGGGGCAGTTGTTACCACTGCTCTGCCTCAACCATCTTCAGCTGCTTTGCTCTTACAGTGCCAGCATGGAGCTGACCACACATCACTCTGCGGGTACAACATCATAAAAATAAAGTGAAAATTCAAGGCCGCGCCTTGAATCCTGTGTTCAGTTTTGGGCCCCTCACTACAAGAAAGATGTTGCATTGCTGGAACATGTCCAGAGGAGAGCAACCAAGCTGGTGAGGGGTCTGGAACACAAGTCATGCGAGGAGTGGCTGAGGGAACTGGGGTTATTTAGTCTGGAGAAGAGGAGGCTGAGGGGGGACCTGATCGCCCTCTACAACTGCCTGAAAGGAGGCTGTAGTGAGGTGGGGGTACATTAGGAAAAAATTCTTCACAGAAAGGGTTGTCAGGCTCTGGAATGGGCTGCCCAGGGAGGTGGTAGAGTCCCCATCCCTGGAGGTATTTAAAAGAAGGACAGATGAGGTGCTTAGGGACAGGGTTTAGTGGTGGGATGGCAGGGTTAGGTTAAAGGTTGGACTCAATGATCTTAAAGGTCTTTTCCAACCAAAGCGATTCTATGATTCTGTGATTCTATGAAATACAGGGAGAGGGAAGCCGTGCCATTAAATGGAGCTGGCTGCGGAGGCAGGAACAGGCAACCATCATATGCACAGAAGGTGCGAGGCCACTTTTATGGTAACTGGAGGCATGAGATCTTGAAACTGCATAGAGTTCTTGATTATTTTTGTAGGAATTGGTGAGGTTTCTGCAGTGCCTGAGTGGATGGTCCAAGTTACATCAGATTATACAACATTCATACGATAAAACACAATTAACTGCTTAGTGAGTTATACATTCATAGGTTAGTACAGAATTAATCAGGTATTAAAGATCACTTATAACAACAGATATTAATACTGATTTCTTAACAGTCTCCAAAAATTATATACCAGTACTGAAGTAAACGAAGCCATTTCTAAAGTATGAAAAATGTATTTTGGCTGTTTACAGTTTGTATGTGACTATTTGTTTTGGATCAAGAAGCAAGAAGAGGTTAAGTCATGGCTCAATCACTATTGCACTCAGGTTGTTATTAAAGAGCACCTTTCCATCTCTTTCTTCACTGCATTCAGGCTTTCTTAACTCTTCCATCACCTGGCGCTTCAGTTCAGGAGGAGCAGTTTTAGAGAACTCACAAGTTTCTGTCAGGAAATCCAGCAACAGCTCTCCATCCTTGTTCCCTTCAATAAAGCAGCTGGTTATGTCCATGTGGGATGGGAGCTCGTGGAGCTGGTACTTCAGCCCGGCTGAATCTAGCATCCTTTTGATGTCCGCAGAGGAAACATAAGAGCAGAGGTCATCTAAAGGCAAGGCAGACTTGTACTTCTTCCACAGCATTTCCCAGCCACTGCCTCCTGAGAGATAAGCCACCAGAAAAATGTTTAGGAATAAGGAAAAACACTGTTTGAACAAATTTTTCATCACCTGGGTTTTTTGAGAAGTTGTTCTCATTGCAAGCGGGGTCTCTCCCGCGTTGGGATGTCTCCTGGGGCATGGTGGAGACAGCTGCCTCCCTGCTTCGGTGCCTCGGGGTTGGGGGCTGCGGGAGGGAATGGACATGTTACCTACCCTGGAGCTCCAGCGCCTCCCATCGAGCCCCCAGCTGAGGCCAGAGCAGCTCAGTGCACTCAGCCCTGTCCTCTTCCACTCCCAACACGTTGCGCCCCTCTGCTGCATGCACATAGGCAATATCTCTCAGGGACAGGCTTCTGTAGTCCACATGCTGAACACCAGCTATTTGGTGCCATCTTGATTTAAACTATCCCCTAGAATTCAGCTGGCTGTTTGGAAGACCAAATCCTCTCCTATTCCTTCACCCAATTAATTTGTGGTTGAGCTACACGTGAGCTTCAATGAAACACTTATTGCCTGTAAACTTTCTCCCTGCTATATGAAATACAAGGAGTGCAAAACCCTGATCACATTGTCCATGCAACTGGATGTGTGGTGGGGAAAAGGGTGGGATGGACAGAGCCCAGGATGAAGCCACGCCATTCTCCCAGCCTTCGCTCCCACCGCACTCACAAGCTGTTGGGCATGGGCAATGAAAGGGCGGCCCCTCACCCCAAGCAGAGCTCCCCAGTGGTGCTAGAAGGACGTTTTGGCTGTGTACGATTTGGTTGTGCAAAGGTGAAGAGCAAGGAAGGAAAAGGCTCCTGCAGCACTGCAATCGCCTCCAGAACTAAGCCCGTACCGAGCCCACGCTTGTGCGCGCTCCTCTTCTCAAGGGATGTTTTACAAAGAAAACCATCTGGGTAAGCTGAAAACTCCCCAGATATGTCTCCACATCTTTATTTTCCCTCACCCTGGCTCTGAGATTCAGCATTTCTGCTATAAATCATTTATAAAAGGATCACCCAGAATGACTGGACGGCATGAAAATAACTCGGAGCCTAATGTGTAGCTCTTGAGAGTTATGACTATAAATCTCCATAACCACTAAAACCAGTTGCTCGGTGATTTTGCAAATGCTTTATCTGCAAACAGTTATTTATAGTCAAATAAACAGTTTGGTGTTTAGAAGAGGGGCTACAATATTTTCTTCCACCTGGTGGAAATCGAATGCAGCACACTAATTGCAGAAAATTTGCTGGTGTCAGTGTTGTGTGACTCAGTGCCATCTCTGAGCCGAGCAATTATACACTACCTGAACGAAGCATTATTATAATAGCTCTCAATAGGCTCGGCATATGGCACTACTTTTGTTTTCAAGGCGATGTAAACAGATTTTTTAAATGCGTTAAAAATAACGCTGCATAGCTCTTGCAACTCGCCCGCTCTCCTGGCAGGGATGGGGCGGGCAGGGTTGCAACCTTCACCCACTGACCGAGCCCTCTCCTATCAATCCTGTTCCCAGGCTGTTTTTTAATTAACACATCCTAGTGTGTTTGGGCTGGAGATGACACTACCTTCCTTTTTTTTTTTTTGAAATGAGCTTTGTTCTGCTTATCCTTCAGTACCTCTTTTTGCTTCAGTGCTCATTTTCTAGGACTTCTTCCTTCCCCTCTCTATACCCCTCTTCCTCCCAAGGCTTCCCCCTTCCCTTCCCCTCTGCTATTCTGAGACCTACTCTTCCATATTCTTGCTGGCCCCAGCAATTTCTGCTCCGTTCTGGCCCTTCCCCTCTGCTATTCTGAGACCTACTCTTCTCTCCCATATTGTTGCTGCCCCAGCAATTTCTGCTCCATTCTGCTCCATCAGAAAACAGTCGCCTGGCCCAGAGAGGACTTCAAACACTTTTCATGAATTCAGATTTTTAATCACATTAATTTTGAATAGACACGTGTTCCTCCCTCTATTCACATTTCATTAATATCCAAAGAGACAGGTTAAGCAACTGGAAAAGTGTTTCAATTAACTGTACGCAGGTCTGATATTACGATCTGTTCTCGTGCAGCCAAAGAACAAGAACAGTAACTCAGATAATTTAAAATACAAATTTCTTGTAGTGAACTGCTTGAAAGCCCTTTAAATCAAAAACATTTTGGAGAAAAATAGTTTGAATAAATTCAGGTGGGAGAAGTGCCACTTCGTTGTGGACACTTCAGGAACACAAAAAAAAAGGAACTTCGTCGAACGTATTAGAGCTTGCAGACATGGCCAAATCAGTAAAAAATTGAGCTATAACCTCTGAACAAATAACACTTAACATCCCTGACAAAACTATCAGGTCTGACTGTTCACACAACTAAAATTTCCATAGCTTGTGAGGCAAATTAAAGGCTTTCTAGAGTCAAATTATACCTCACCATTGCAGTAGCTCTAGGATACCTCGCCCATAGTACTAAAAGGTCGTTGTTTACTCCGCTCCAACATTTTCTTGATGGATTGACCACAGAGCACCTCCCTGAGATCTGAAAGAGCCTAAGAATGCCGTTTTCCACCCAAAATGATGATATTAAGGAAATGGGCAGTTTGAGAAGAAAATGAACCATATGTGCTCTAACACCTGCTGTATGGCAGAGCCGAGCCCCCTCGTAGCCGTTTGCTTAATGCCATAAGACTCCAGGAGTGAGATAATTCGGTGCCCAGTCTGAAAAGCCTTTTACAGAACATAGCAGAGGCTGAAGGAGTTCTTGCGAGTGAAAGCTGTGGGACGGAGCCCCATGCCCACTTTGGGGCTCTCTGCTGCATCCATCACTGGCCAGGCTGTAGGATGGGGAAGGACAGAGGGCGAGAGAAAGGCATTTTGTGCCCATGGCACAGGTTTGCTGGCTCACAGAGCCTTTGACTTTACAACCTGCAGCACAGAGCTGCGCAAATATCAATGGTGTGCAGATTTCAATGGATGTAGATGAGTGGATAGCACTTATTATGCAGCCAGTTCACCTCTATAGGTGATAAAGGATGTCTTAAATAAAAATGTGCATTGGTTTCTAGCTGGCCTGTGTTGAACTCACAGGAACCCCAGAGGTCCTGATGGCTCTCAACCGACCGAGCAGCGCTGGTGGAGCAGCTCTCACCTGACACCAGGATAATGAGGAGCTTCGCCTGTGTTTCCAGGAGGCTGTGGAAGTACCGGATAGTTGCTGGGACATCTTTCACATAGTACAGCATCTGGAAAGAGCAGAGATGCTTACAGAGGTATACGGTACGGTCCTGGTGAAAGTTGTAACTGGTACCACTATGTAAAAGAAACCAAATGGGGGCAATCTTGAGCAAAGAGCAGCAGGACAAGAACACAGGTTAGCACAACGCCGGGCAGCGGGCTCACGCTGAAGGCTTGGGGCTGTCACTGTCTTGCCTGGCTCTCCCAGGACCAAGCTCATGTTCATTCATTAACCTGAGATAAAAAGACTTGCCTTTCTTAGCAGGGAAGATGACTTGTAACGGCTTCAGTAAACTTGGAAATACAAAGGCAATTTCACAGAGAGGACAAGGAGCTTTGAAACCACTAGTTAAAATGTATTTTTAGTTGACTGCCACCCACAGCCTGGTTAATAGGACCACTGTGCTCAAAGTTGCTTTGCTGTAGCTCATCTTTCATTTTTGCAGTTCACTTATGCTTAAGTACTTTAAATTACAGGGAAATAAACTCACTTTTCCTCCCCTTAGAGTGGATAATGAGGTTACATACCGCATGCCTACTTTTAACAGCCAAGTCTTTGACAACATTTTCTTTGCAGAGACTTTTACCTGGATCATGTGAATGAAGTCCCATTTTTTAGACTTCTTTTCTGCACTCATTCGACTTTCATATTCATAAGCTGTCTCCTCATGCCAGGTAAACTTTACGTTCTCGAGGTTTGATGTCTCAGCCACATGCTCTGAAATACAGGAGAAGGCAGGACAGAGTTATCTCAATTGCAAATACGGGACCAATTTCCACGCAGAGCTTTAATACATCCAAAAGCCATATATAGGCAGAGAGTTTTGGTACCAGTTTAACAGAGCAGTGGAATATTTAAAACCTTGACCCCATATGTGTAAAGGCCTTTGCTGGATGAAGTCTTAAGAGGGTCTGATGTTTTACTCCTTGCACCCTCATTTGGGCTCCTCTGGTCTTTACTTGATTTAAAAAAAAAAGAAAGAAACTCTTCCCCATGAGTGGCTCAAGCTGCATTAAAAGATATTAGCTGGGATAAACAAGTATGAGGCCACAAGCAGCACATTTCATGCTGAATGGGAGAAGAGCTGATGGCCCCTTCATTCAGGCGCCATGCAAGACCCACATGGCTGAACAAAAGCCAGGCCACGGCACCGGGTTTTCCAGAGACCAAAGAAATAAATACAGAGGCTCGAGGATGGATCAAGAGGACTGTGCTCTGGAAAGAAAGCACAATTAAAGCTCGAGAAGGGCAGAGAAAGCAAATGGCTCACTCTGGGAATGTGTCATGGGGATGGTGGGAGAGGGAAGGAGCTTTGGTCTGTGAGCAAGGACCCATATCTTGACATTTGGCTTCTGCTCCATTCAAATAATTTTTCAAAAGCCCACAGTTTCTACCAACTGCTTCAAGTAAAAGGGATAATAACGTTTTAAAGCAAAGGCTAGTATAAAGAGCGGCACTTGGCTTGTTTTCAGACCCCAGTACAACGCACATCCAGCAACTGAGGAAAGCAGAAAGCTGAGAAGTGGAAACAAGCAATAAGTTATACCAAGGGACTGGCTCATCACTGCATTTCTTTGCTTTTTATGGGAGCAAAACTGAGAGATAATTTCATCATTTAGGGGATGCCGGAATACTAATGTCCATCTGCTGGCATATGGAGCTCATCTCACTGCGCTCCTGCCTGGCGCCCGGGATTGCTCCAGGACAAAGCTAGCCCTGATGCAATTCCTGTGCTTCGCTGGAGTTAACATAAATTTAAAACTTAAATGGCCCAAAGGCAGACTGAACCTTAGCTACAGAACACATGTTCAAAACAACATGATTTGCTAAGACCAGCGCCTTTACACCACTAATCACAATGTTTCTCCTTCTGGGCTCTGATTAGCACATATCCCTGTCGGACAGATGAGAAATGCTCCATCAGTGCTTATCTCCTCTCTTTTACGGCTGGAAATGGGCCACCCCTTTCGGATGTTGCTGCTGTTACTCTGTTCGCTTCCATTTATCAGTCACTGGCCCCAGTGCTTGCAGTTCAGATTTAATTTGCTGTTTTAAATTCAGGCTTCATTCGGCAGCGGTTGAGATCACCATCGCAAATAATCTGGTGCAATCTAGTTCAGTTCAATTGCTAGACAGTCTGCGAGGAGACACTAGGAAGAAAACTGAATTGCTTGCCAGGGTGGGCTTTTAAAGTCAAAATTTCAGAAAGGGCAAACTATTCTGATTATGGGAAGTTTCTGCTCAAAATTCCTCTGAAGGCAAAACGTATCACCCTAACCATTTTGAAAAGTTTTCCTTAATTTTCTCCTGGGCTCAACCCAGACTGTTGGCTGGGTCAGAAGCTGGTCCTGTGCCCTTGAAAGGTGCCGTCGAAACCGGGCTGCCCACAGTTGTGCCGCGCCGTGCAGGCAAGGGCAGCACAGCTCCACTGAGGTGTGATCAACGCTCCAACCATGGTCGCCAAGGGCGTTCACCTGGACATGGACCAGCAATGAAGGAAAGCCACAGCCTGACCACAGGACTTTGATGAGAGCCTCTGTTGTACAACACAACCTAAGATAAGCCTCAGCTTGTCATCACTGCATGTCCCAGTATGAAGTTCCTCTTGTGAGTGTGGCTTCTCCTTCCCAAGGAGAAAGTATCTGGTTAGGCAGAAAACATAACTACAGAATCCTCAGAGGCACAGATAATGCTTCCAATTCTCCCTGGAAAATCTTAGGGCTCAGAAACCTAATTAATGATACCTACTGGGGACATGATTAATTACCAAATAAGAAAGCTTAAAGAAAGAAATTCAGATGAATATTTAATTTCCAGTTTAGCATAAAACTTAAAATAAGGACAACGTCTTGTATTTTCTTTAACTTTCTTCTGGAAAGAAACTCAATGAAGTAAGATAGGACTTCCAATTAGTTGGTGGTAGGTGGCGAGACCACTAGGTAGATTCAGCGCAAATGCAGTCCCACATAGCCTATGGTTAATGGCTCAGACAGGACAGAAATGCTATGTGCAAGTGCCCAAACTGTCTTATAAACAAAGCAGGTGCTCTGTTGCCCATCCCTCACCATCTCAGCCTGGAGCAATGTAAAAGCGCCTGGGATTTTGCATGAGCCATCTTTTCAAAGACCGGGTCCATGTAATATAGAGACAGATATAAAAAAATTATGTTTCCTGGGAGCTTTTGGTGCTTCCAGCAACTCTGAACTCCCCCATTGCAGGGAGAAAGGGATTGTTACTATTATTATTTTTCTCCTTAGACTTCCACAAGTTGCTCCATAATGGGAATGCTTTGGGTTTTAAGGTCTTAAGCAAGAGTAAGAGTTGGAGATTGCCATCGTGGTTTTGCAGTCGGGTATTTACTATGGTTTGGAGCATTTTCAACAACGCAGACTGTGTTCATACGTTACTGCCACATGTGTTCAGCAGCCACTTTCTGGCTCTGCTCGTGATCTGCTCGGGGCTGCTCACAGCCTGCGTGGTGTAGCTGGTGTCACCTCCATAATAACCTGCTAAGGTAAAGCCTGGTAGGTGTTAACCCTGTGATAATCAAACTGTGGATTGATATTTAGTGCTTGCTTTGTAGGGCAATTTGACCAAAGCAGCCCTGCTAACATTCGGTCCTCCTTGGAGAATGCTTGCCTTTCCTTCATGAACGTTGCCCAGACCTTTGGGCTGGGGGAAGGAAACAAGCTCTAAGTCATGGAACACACAGCAAAAGCCTTTCCTATTCACCTTGCTTTCCTTTCCATGTTTTCAAATTCAAAGGATGGTATCTAATTTAGTGCAACACTGTGAGGTTTAGCTATTTGTTATCTAGAAATGATTTTTTTAAGATATGTGAGAATTGCCATGAGACACTAAAATGTTCCCTTCAAAGTTGAGGAAGGATCCTGATTCAGTGCAAGTTGAAAGAGAAAAATTTTCTCTCTGAAGTGTGGGGATTTTACTCTATTCCCATGCAGTCACCCACCAGTTCCCGCCTTGCTTAGCTTTTAAAGGCTGCCTAGTCCCAAGCCTTTGCCACGCAGAGTTCTTTGCAGTGTGAGAGACTAAGATTTTAATGAGACACTGAGCATTGCTGAAAAGCAAGGATGCCAAGAACTCATAAAATAGTGACTTTTTTTAACTTTTAAGAACAATTCTGACAAGAATGCAGTTGAATGTGGGGTCATCCAGCATTCAACTCTTTTTAATGCATTTAGCGTACTTAATGTAAATTTAATTTATTGAATGTAAAAATACCTTTGTACTTGAAGATTTGGTCAGCACTTGGCTCTATTACATCATTGTTGATGGTGATCCCTGGATATCTGGCTTGCACTTTTGAGAGGATCAGCAGGTCCATCTCACCTAGAGAAGCAGGCGACATGATATACAAGATGAAAGCAAAGCTCAGGCGAATGTCATCACCACCACCATCACATCCCCGGTTTTGAAGACGGGTGCCTGCCATTCATGTACAGAAAATGTACCACGCGGGTATAAGCAGCTGCTTTGTATTCTCAGCAGACTGCCACTGAGGGTTTATCTCTAGGATTTGAGAAAAATTTAAATATCCCAACTATCTCCATTCCTCCTCTATCACCATAAGTGCCAAGGAAAAACCAGATGCAGTCATGCACATGGCATGACTGCGTATTTTCTGGACATGGCCTAACCTCCCGGGGAAGATCCTAAATGGCTTTGATAGTACTGGTTCTGATGGCCCCACATCACCAACGAACCTGGCAGGATTTCTTAGGAGTCAGTAAGAGCGTTTCTAGCCAAGCATCTCACTGTTTACCAGGTCATGTGGGTGAGGGAGAAGAGAATATGTGTTTACACTAGAATTAGAAACAACATTCATGTCTGTTTGTTTTTAGTGTCCTGTGTCTTTTTCCATAAGTACGATGAATAGTGCACATACCATTTATGTTTATCTAACCCCTGTTTACTGAATACCCCAGAACTGACTGTGCTTTCTTTGTGAGGAATAGTTCTCTCTGGACGCCATTCAGGTCAGCTGCAATTATTTTATGGAAGTACCATGGATAGTACCAATATGGTACTATCATGGAAGTACCAATAGATACAACATTTCAAAATTTAAAAAGAGCTGCCCTTGCTCTTGTCCACTTCTCCCCATCTGCAGTGTAGGAAGTCTGGGGAGATGATGCTCCTGACTGAGGGAGGACCAGGGACAACACCGTGCTGGCTGGCTTAGCTTTCTTAGGGTTCACTTCTGCTTGTTGTGCTTGAATAAATTTAAGGTGGAAAAAATAATAGAAGAGTAAATTAAGGTAGAACGAGTGAAGTAGAGGGTAACTGCAGTGAATAAGAGACCCAGGGGTCACGTTGCAGGCAAATATTGAGCTTTGCCCCGAAAGACGTACTCACACTTGCACACAACTCCACGTTATAAAATTCCCTACAAATGAACAAAATTGCGTACTGAATGGCAGATCACCCAGCCAGCCCCGCTGGTTAGACAGGCCCATAGTGAGGGACACAGGGGTCGTGCTCCCATCGTATTTGCACAACTTCTGCTCATCCTTACGATTTCCAGTGCCCCTGGGCTCCCACCAGCCCTTTCAGCATTAGCTCCATTTTCCAGAAGACTGGGGGTACAAAAGGAAAATATTAGGGATTAAATGGCCTTAATGCGTACTCCAGAGCTCAACCCAGCCCGCCAGGTCCTCCCCCAGGGGGTCCTTTTCACTACGAAGAGCTGTCTGCCTGCTCCTGGCCCCACCACACATCACCATGGGTCAAAACCAGGGACCCCAGCCCAGGTCTCACCTGCTCATTAACGCCCCAAGATTTTAACCCACAAAAGTTCAATCTTTTCAGACTTATGCATCTTTCTTAAAGCAACCAATAACACCAAAATTTACATGGCATCTGTGCAAGCGTGTTCTTTGAGGGAGGGAAATTGGATTTGTGAAGCAGCAGAAATAGCTGCGGCTTTGCTATCACTGCAGACGCTGTGTTCAGTGGAAACATCAGAATAAAGTCAGTCATCTGCAGGCTGCCGTGCTAAAATCTGGGAACACAGAATTTTTAATGAACTGCTGCAATATTTTTGATTTTTGGTTGCTTTACCAACTTTCTGTAAAATGGATTAGGCCTTTGAAAAGGCTGTGCAGGTCCTGATAAAAAAAATTTGAATTTCGCATTTCCATATGCGGATAGGTTAATATATTTCCTTCCACTCTTCTGTGGCCAAATCACCCTTGTATTGTTTTTAACCAAAAAAACCCACCCCTTTGATTCATAATTTAATCCACAGCCTTAATTGACTTCAGTTAGCTCTTTTATATGCAAACAAGTGTCCTGAGGCATTTTACAGTCAAATCTGTGGCAGCTTGCATTATCAACAATTTGGCAATTAGGCTATCCGAATTATTTAAACTCTCCAACACAATTACCTTTTAAAGGCTACCACTATGTTCACCATTAAGTTTCTAATTAAACATTTTACGTAACGGGATAGTTTATAGCACAGTTGCTACTTTATAGCGGCGTTGATGACTTTTATGGTTTTTAAAGGTACAGAGTGCTGCGCGCTGGAGTGTGAACTTAATAAGGCAGAGGCTGTAGGCGAAGGCAGGCGCTGTAGACGGGCGGGTGTAATGGGATATGATGCTACATTAAATGGTTTGCTTGTCTCTCGAGGTGGAAAAGTGGAAAGGAACCGCTTATCCATCCCTGCTCCCTCCCTGCAAAGCGTGGGGGCGGAGGGGGCCAGGGTAGCTCCCTCGCCAGGGTTAGCTGGGGGGGATTGGGGAATTTGCTGCCTCCTGACCCCCCAAGGACCCATGGTGGGAACAAGCCAGCAAGCAGCAAGGTTTTGGTGGTGTTGAGGGGTTTTTACATCATAAAATGAGCTTTGCCTGCACATTATTGATTTAATACCCATCGTGCTAAGCTCGAGTGTCCCTGGTTAGGGAGTTAAGTACCGCAGTAAGTGTTCCTGTTAAAAACAACATTTTTTTTGGCAGAAGAATGGTTTCCCTTGTTTGGCGAGCAATGTTCCTACCCTGTCACACTGTCTGCTTTATAACCAATGCCCGCCATTTACATACATATTTTTTTTACTTATTAGGAGAGATTGACAAAGCTGAGATTAGTCTTTGGAGATGGTATGACTAAAGCATTTAAACTAAATTAACTGTTCTTATAAAATTTAAGTTTGTTGACTTAATGGGCAGAGCAGAATTAGAAAACATAAGCTTTAATTATGGGGGAACTTAAGAATTTATTGAGAAGCCGCTACTTGATGTTATCAGTGGTGTTTTTCCACCCAGTGAACTTCAGATAAGAGACTTATTTCTTCTGTTTTCCCCTGGATTTTTTCTGGAGCTTATGTTCAGCTCCAGTGTTTTGGCAGACAGTAGCTCCAGTAGGGTCTTGTGCATTGACTGTGGTCAGCAAGTACGTACAGGCAAACCAGAGGTCAGCCGAGGCTGCCACGTAGCAGTGACGGGGAGTTACTGCATCAGTAAATAGCTACAGGGGAGAGTAATTGCAATGCAGGTAAAAATGTAATATTCTGGGGGATCTAAGACATTATAGTGCTTTTTTTGTCTACAAAAACTATGGGGCAGTTCAAGCCTCTGTCTGCCCTTGAGGAGTGATGGTGCAGAAGGAGGCTCCTCGTGGAGGGCATACTAAGGATCAGCGTGCGGAGGCACAAGCTGTTTTCAGACAACGTGGCCACACACCAGCCAACGCCATCTGCTCCTGGAGCTAACTTTTCAAGAAAAGACTTATTTCCCACTCTGCTCCTTTCTGCAATTTGCAATCCTCTATTCTGTGAGGGAAAAAAAAGGGAAAAGCATATCAATATTGAAGTTCATAGCCTACCTGCTCCACCACCAACACTTAGAATATTGATTGTAGACTTCCCGTTTCCAATACTGAAAAACATTATTTATACATTTTTGGAAAGCTACCCAGTAGAGAGGGTTACATCCATTTTGTGAAGCACCAGAGATCCCATGAAGATTAAAATCTGCAGGGCAAAATCAAATGCAATGCGCCCGTGTACAGGCATGCCCACAAGCTGGCAGGAGGGATCAGATTCAGAACTCCAGTCTTTGGAGATTCTTGATTTCCAGTTATTTTGGCAATTTGTGAAGGAGTTCTGCTTTTACTACGAGTGCACATAAGCAGCAGCAGGTACATGCCTTCTCCATGTCTGTGCTTTGAGGACCAGAGACCTCCCCAGGTCTGGACCGGCAGCTTAAACATTATTTGTAGAAGTTTTACATTTTGCAAAATGAGGAGAAAGAAGGGAGAGTGTAACATGTTTAAAATCCCTTAGTGAGGCTTAGGCAGAGCCATAAACACCTGGGCCCAGAGAAGGGCCTCCCCAGAACCAGGATTTGACCCCAGCTGCCTGCTGCCCAAGCCAGCCCGCAAAGCGAGGGGTCCAGCGAAAAACACGCATGTCAGGCAAAGCAGAAGCTTTATTTACACGTACTAGAAGAGACCATAAATATTACCTGAAAAGATTACTTTTGAACAGATGCTTTCAATCACATTTAATGTTAGAACGGAATACCTGTTATTGCATTCTAGAGCTGTTTCAGAATAAGCTATATTTGCATGCAAGGAAACAATTCAGCCTTATCTCCTCCCTGCTAGGCAGGCTGTGTCCCAAAGAACAGCCGTTCAGCAGCGTGTGCAAATGAAATCTCCAGCCAAGCCCTATCAGAGACCTACAGACGGGGTGGCTGGCGGGGAACAGCAATCTGCCTCTTGCAGGCACCCCCCCGAGCCTGGCCAAGCCCATGACCACCGCAAGAGCATGCCTCAGGCTGTCCTTCAGCTCCACGTGGCCACCTCCATGTTACCTCGCTATCACGTCCGGCAGCTGCCTCTCCATGAACTCCCGCATGCACTGGTGCTCCGTCGAATTCGCGAGGAAGAGGTGGAAAGACTGGAGGTATCTGGCGGGGTCGGTGAGCAAGCTCCTCATGGGCGATGCCATGCTGGGGGTTGGCAGGTTGCAGGAGGGGACGGGTTGCTCCCTGCAGCTCTTCTTCCAGACCTGGAGAAGGAGTAACAAACGCCGGAGAGGTAAAAACCAGCACAACCCCAGATTTTGCTCCACATCCTCAGCCTTGCTGCTTCACCTTAGAGCACTTAAAAAAGCATTATGTAATTTTGCAATAGAAGCTGTAAAACAGGTTTGAGCAGCAAAGGGTAATACATCATCTTTAATCAGCGCTGGGGAAATGCCAGCATTTTTTAACTGTGCTGACACAGGGCTCTGTTAAGACCCAGTAAAACGGGTCTTTAGACGGTTCTTAAAGAAAAGAAAAATTCCCCTATTTCTTGAAGGCACGGAGAGGCTCCGAAGACTCGGTCTGGATTAGAAGAAAGTGCAACACACATCTCCAGAGATGCTGGGCAGATGTCTCCATCTGTTTTTTAAATCTTTTGATGTTCTTAAAGGGAATGCTGATGGTGGGGTGAAAACAATAAAAACCTTATAAATGCACTCTTTATTTTTCTAGTTCCTCTGAAGATAATGGCATGATTCCCATGGGCTAAGCAGTTAATTCATGAAAGCCATGTGAGTTACTGGAATGGATGTTGTGCTAAACCTGGTTTACAGAGTCGGGAGCAGGGGAGGCAGGGTGTGCTACCGGGAAATGTCAGGCTGTACCTTAAAAAGTGCACAAAGATGTCTTCATCCCCTCTTAAAATGCAGTGTAAGTCCATTAGGTTTGTCCTAACTGGCAAGGAGATAGCGGTCCTCTTCTTTCTCGTGGCTTAAGGACCACACTGCATCTCTTACAATCAGATCTGACTTCCCTGCAGAGGTTACGCCCCAGGCACCTCTCGTTATTTTTATTTCTCCCTTTGGGCTGTCTCCAGCCAAGCCCTGTTGTTGTTGAAGCACAGAAGCCAAGAGCAAAAGCTTCCCACCCGCTGAGGTCCCCCAGCTCCCAGCGCAGCCGGGATGGCTTCCCTTGCCCCACTGCGACCCCGCGCCCCTTCGCTCGCCAGCGTGGCCACCGAAATACAAACTGTGGGCTTTTTGCAGACTACTTCTCTTGTTCTTTCGAATTATAATTCTGTCCTCTGCTGTGCCGAAGTCCCTCCCAGCTGCACATCACATAACCACGGTCTTGTCCCTCCCCCAAGTCAGGAAGGGAAACACGGAAGAGCAGCGGGCTCAGGTTCATGGTCATCATTACCTCCCTTTCTGGTGGTGAACTGCTGATAACTTTTCTGACTGACTGTGCAAACAGTTTTCCACCCACAGAGCAGCTGTCTCATCAAGGCCACATCTTCCTCCCTTGCTTATGAGAGTGCCATACAAGATGGTGGCAGCCCTAAAGCCCATGTATAGGAGCACCTCCTTCTCCCTCGTATGCCAGGACAGTTACAGCACTGGCAGAAAGATGGGCTTGGCACAATTTCTCCCTGACATCTCTACTTTGTCTGGCCACCCCCTTATTCTCTTTCTGGTGCTCATTCCTTTTCAAAGGACAATTTCTGGGGACAGCCATCGTGCCAAGCAGTTGCAGTTCCCTGGCTCCTCCTGCTCTCTTTTCAACGATAACATGAACTGCTTGGCTTTGCCCACCTTCCTTTTCTGCTCATGCCAAAGATAACATCCAGCTCGTGACATGTTTTGGTTTTGCATCTCACAAGCCACATCACTCCACATCCCAAAGGTTCCCACAGGAGGACGCGAGGTGAGGGATGGTGGCAATGCACCTCCTCCAGCACGTGCTGCTCCCAGAGCCATAGGTCAATTAGCAATGCCTGTTAATTGCTGTCCTTGAGACAGCCCCAAAGACCAGCAGCAACCTCCGGAGCAGGACCTAAGGTGTGATTTTCCACCCATACCACCACTGAGGCAGACTGGGCTTTCATGAAGCACACTCCTTGTGCCCTAGCCCCCCAGACAGCAAGGGTGCTTTCAAGGGAAAAACCAGCAAAACTGGGTATGTTAAACAACAGCAATGATTCAAAGGGCCTGGAAACATGTAGATGGGAGAGCTTTAAATGCTTTGCTGGGTCCTGGGTGCCCATGAGGGCCAGTTCAGAGAGACATGGGAAGATGATGTCCCCTCCCCAGCCACAGAGCTCACTGCCCTGCAGCCCGCTTCGGTGAGCCTGGCGGTGTTAGATAGGAGAGGCGATCTGGCCCATGCATTAAACAGGCAGACCAACAAATTCCAGCCAAATTGACTCTCTTAGGTGGAGGACGATGGCTCAGGCTCGCAGGGTGGTACCTGCCGCTCACCGCCCCAGCCACCGCATGTGAGCCCTCTGGCAACCCCAGGTCCTTTGCCCAGATGTTAAGCACTCAAATCCTCAGAAAAATCTGAATTAACCCATGGAAACCAAGTGTAAATTTTGCCAGAGAGAGTACAGAAGCAAACACCTGGAGGTACGTCAGGTGAGAATTACTGCTAACCCACCCTGAAAATAACGTGGTGTATTTCTTGCTCACCTGCTCCTCTGCTCTGCCCAGCTCCTCCCTTTTTACTTTAAGTGCATAAAGACGCTTTGCCATTTGCCACTAACCTATTTTATGACGTTCAACCTTGAGAAAATATTTCGCAGTTAATAAGAGGAGATTTAGATAATCAACCTCTTTTCCATGCCTCCCTCTACTTCCTGTGATTCAATTTGCCGACGTCCCCTGCTTGGCAGTCTGTAATGAGCAGCTGAGATTCATTTTCATGTTAGGTGCAGTTCAAGGAATTTGTCTCATTTATTTCATTATGCTTTTGGCTGTTTGAATTTGCCCCATTTAATTCATTATGTGTTTGGCTGTTTGAATTGCAGCCAGTTAACTTTAAAAATGAATAAAGAGGAGGAAGAGCAGGACTTTTTTCTGAATCAGGCTGATGGAAACTTTGGGATAATAATGTTCACTTAGGCACATCCCCTTCGGTGACAACCAACATTTATACATGCCTCCCTAAAAAGATTGAGGAGTTCCAAAAACAGACTCTGTGTTTACGCTGCAGTTGCTTGATCCACCCCTGATTTGCACCGGCACTAGCAGAATTAAACCTGCTTTAAACCCACCGTAAAACTCTTTAAAGCTTTTGCTGCCTGAGAAAGGAGCAGACAACACCTGCCTGTGGAGGCAGGGGGCAGTTCAACCCCTGCCAGCCGTGGCCAGCCCGCACCCTCTGCGGGGTCCACACCGGCCGTCCCACGCCTGGCACAGCCACCAATGCACGGGGAGCATTTAGCCATGGAGATCTATCAACATGGTAATCAGAGTCGGGATGAAAAGGAAAGCCCTGCCCCTGGTATATAAGAAACGCAGCTCTTGACAAATTGGAAATAGTTGTCTCGGTCTCGGCACACGGCAATATACAGTATTATTTACAGTTTGCCTATAGAAGCCTACCATTATAGGTTACTTTGCTTCTTCCCAGCAGCTGAGATTTTGCTTATCCCTTACTTTGCAGGGCTTAAGCAACGGGAAGCATTTTCCAAGTTGTGTACACCCTCCTGTTATGAGCAGTTTCATCCCAGGGAACACACTCGTGGAAAAAAACACTGCCGTATGCCTGCTGTCACGCTGCCTTTTGGTGCTCAGAGCATTAATAACATATTTGCCCTGTGTGTGCCTCACATTATTCATTGTTCCCTCACGTCTTGTGAGAAGGAATTTTTCTGAAATTAAACGAAGAAGTTTTCCTTCTGGACTTAGGTGGAGAGATTAACTGTTCACGCTGCAAAAGTCATACAAAAGGATAGAGTGATATAAATAATCATGCTTTCAAAGGCACAGTTACAGGAAGATTGGCTATAGTTTGACATGCAGCTGGAAGTTTACCAAAATAAAGATTCCACATCAACGGTTAAAATTGCTTCAGCTAGAATGATGACTCTGTGGGAAAGCAGCACCCACTGCATTTTTTTCTCCCTCCGTAGCCAGCATTTCCAAACCACTCGGAGGGCAGGAGTTTCAAAGCCCTTCGCCAAGGAGCAAACTGAGACCCACAGGCCCACGGTGTTTCGGCACTTTCTGCTGGTCCCACCACAACGAGGGATGTCACCGCCACACCGCAGGGACGAGCAGCCCCGCAACTGTTTCGATGTCTTGAATCGATGATCGCGACTTCATTTGCAAGAGGCATTTTAAGGAACATGAAATCCCAGCTACTCTGTCAGACAGCTACAAACTGAGCCAGCTTCTCCTGGCTTGCAGGGTCCCAGCAAATGCTAATTCTGCGGCAAGGCTCCCACGCAGGCTGTGGGTGCAAACCCAGCAGCAGCCGTGCAATGCCATGAAAAGCCCTGGCTCCCTACCGGCAACAAGCACCGCTGTTCAAACATAGCTGAACAGCAAGGTCAGGGGTGTTTTCCTGCTTTTCTGTGCAGTTTTGGAAATCTAGATGAATTGGCATCACCAGAACTGTGCATGTTGGTCAAAAGAAAATAAACTCAGTGCATCTGGCCCATGCTTTTTTTCCCCTCTGCAATCCACTAAAAATGAGTTTTCCAAGTGCCAGTTGCCATTTAATATTAAAGCCTAAGTTTAGAGAGCCAAAAATAAAAATGATGTGCATCTGGTGCTTTTAAGTTCTTTATGAAAATAAAAGATGCTGCTGTTAATTTTCTGCTTTAATTTCCCCTGGAGATGCATTCTGTGAGCTTTAAGCCAAATCCCAGCCATTTCAGTTCGACGTGAGCTCAGTGCTGGCCTAGTGCAGGGTAAATGGGGGTGGGGTGGGGGGGAGGCTGCACCATTGCCTAGACCTTACTTTCATTGCCCCCAGCACCTTCCCTTCCCAAGGGTGAATCACAGAATCACAGAATCATTTAGGTTGGAAAAGACCTTTAAGATCATCAAGCTGCGGAGGTGCCTGCGCAGGGTAGGGCAGGGCTGGGCTGAGCTGGAGGCTACAAGCCAGTGGAGAAGGGCAGGAGCCAGGACGGGGACTGGCATCGCTCTGCAAAATGCAATCCTGCAGAGAAGCTTTTCACGCTGCCCTCGGGCAGATCTACAGTTTTGTTCATTAATGTGGTCTTACACTCTTTAGCACCAACATTTAGAAAAGAAAAATCACCTCCCTGTGACATTTTGCCGTGCGTCCTCCTATATACAACACTGTCCTAGATGGCAGGAGGCTGAGGTATTGAAAGGAGATCCCGCAAGCCTTGAGGGCATCAATATTTGGGAAATAATCGCTATTGTGCATTAAACGTCTCTCTGTCATGACAGCTCAGGGGCCAGTTCACAACTCTGTAGATGCTTGGCCAACAGTGGCATGGCTCCATATGAAAACATCAAGCTGTGAGTAAGACGAGTCCACCCAGAAACCTGGCAAGGACCCGAGTAGTTGTCACTGGCCCCTTAGGCAAGGCGAGAGCTGGGAACAGTCAACATCTGCAGATCATTTCCTTCTCTGGAGTACAGTTGTGTGGGTTTGGGCTGAAAATTTATACTCTGGGAAGGAGGAGAAAGGAGTTAAATGTTACGGTTTGGGTCCAAATGAATCATTATTATTTCTTCTACCAGGAATGCTGTGAGCAATGCTGGGAGAAAGCCCTCGCTGAAGGGGGAAAGGTGCAGGGGAACGTGCCCAGCCACACGCTCCTGGGGTGGCCACCAGCCGTGCCCAGCAGCAACGCAGGATTTCCATTAATTTGTGCTGATCCACAAGCTCCAACAGCCTCATCGGTCTCACGGCAGAAGTGGGAATAGCAGCACAAAAGCATCCGCTGAAGAGTTAGAAGTGTTGTGACAACTGGTCAGTCAACCGATGCCTTCAGAGATGAAAAGTGCTATCCAAGTTACCAAAAAAGATGGGTGCAGGCAGGGCATTGGGACTGGCTGCTGGTGAAGACAGGTGATTACAGGCGTAAAGCTGTGTAGTGTTGATTTTATCTTGGAAGGGACAGGAGAGCCGGAATAGCCCATCAGTCATGTGCATGGCTGCAGCGGCCCTCGCTTGGGCGAAGATCCATTCCTTGGGAGCAGGGACCGAAGCCTGGAGTCACAGCTGAGCAAAGCTGAGCTTGGGAGCAGGCAGGGGATGGCTCCACATGTAATGTCCCCTCTGCCTTCATAAAACCCGGGAGTCCAAAGTACATGGATCGGATCTAGGAACCTGGACTTTCAAGAGGCAGCAAGAGTGGGAAAGGCTGGGCAGGAAAGACCTGATTTCTACCCTGCTACCAGACTTCAAAGCATCTGTAGATGGACCAAATATCCGAGCCCAGAGTTCCAGGTGTTTATTGGGCTTACCTCTGGATCTGATTTAATCACCTCAGCCAGGCCGATAAAAGCAGAAGCTAGACATTGCTTAATGTCTAAAGAATTATTTCACCATCTTCTAATAAAGCACGCTGATGTAAGCTGGGGTTGATAACAAGATCGCTGTGCTGGGGTAGCAAAATCTCATTTTACAGGACAACCGAACTGTCAGTGCCAAAGAGCAGACAGGTTATTGCTCATGCTCCTCCAAGGTTGCTTTTATTAAAATGGAAATTTCCAAAGCTTTGCATGCAGACACACACGGCCACGGGTGCAGACATCCCTTCGAGGGGGAGAGGGGCCAGCTGCAAGGCCACAGCCTCCCTCTTCCTCCTGCAGCTCATTACCTGCAGCCCTCACCAACCCGGGTACCCTAGGGGACTGCAGCAAAGCTGCCTCTGCCTCCGGTGGAGGGGTCCGTGTCTGCCCAGCCCCATCCTCACCACGGCTTTGAGGTGGGTTTGCCAGGTACGGCAGCCACAGGTGGGTGCAATGCACTCCCCCACAGCTGCAGCCCATGAATTTCCCATCCAAACTGGGTGAGGAATTGCTCTGCCTCCTCAAACCCAGCATCATCACCTTAAAATCGGGTCTTTCATGTTTTGGGCTGCCACAGCTCTTCATGCAAGAGGGGCACAGCATCCTAGCCCCTCTCCAGCACAGACAGACTCAAATCACTGCAACTGGATCGGCCCTGCAGGCAGTCACCACACGCAATAGACCAGACCGGACCAGAATAGAATAGAATGGAATAATTTCAGCTGGAAGGGACCTACAACGATCATCTAGTCCAACTGCCCGACCGTAAGTTAAAGTGTGTTATTAAGGGTGTTGACCAAATGCCTCTTAAACACTGACGATAGCAAAAAAAAATATAGCTATATATATATATAGCAAAAATTAACGCCTGGCTGTATTTTCACTTTTTGTTGTCGTAATATGCTGAGCAACTGCAGCAGGCCAAACCCAAACTTGGCTACCGAGAACAATTTATTCAACAAATGTGTCCCTTTATCTTCCCAAGGACATCTGAGGAACAGATTAAATTTTTACAGATGTGTGTCGTAGTTAAAATAATCTTGCTTTTAATAATACATAAAATAATCTTGTGGCAGCCCCCACTGTATCAGGCTACCCAGGGGAGGACGATCTGGACCATGAGGGTCCTGAAACCCCCCCGGGGCAAATTAAGTT
>NW_009260274.1:1518675-1528554 GCF_000687185.1 Egretta garzetta | reverse complement strand
GGTGGGGGGCAGGGGGAGAAGGAGAAAAAGAGAGGGAGAGATCACCGGTCCGGGTTCCAGCGTCGGTCCAGCCCGCAGGGGGGTGCGTCCGTCTTCACGTTTCCCCCGGTCTTGGGCTGGCTTATGGCTTTTCTCCCTCGCTTAGACACCTTCCCCGCTTCCCACGCTAAATAGCACACGCCTGCTCTGCCCGCTCCTCTCCTGAGCCGGCGGGGGTATTGCGTCAGTGGTCAGTGAGTCGGTGGTCCCGATCTCCCCCTGCCCGAATTACCTTATAGCTAAAAGTTCACAGCTCGCCTCGCAGACCGTCCTCTCAGTCCCCCTATCTGCAGAGCGTCTGAGGCATGGCTGGGAAAGGCGGCGGGTGCTTCCACCCCCTGCTCCCTTATCGAGCCCTGTCCTGTTATCTGCATTCCGTCGGGACAAACTGTTCTTTGTGTCGGGGGTTACAAGTGAGCCTTGGTGTGAGATCTTCCAGCTGGCCTCCTGCACCCTTCCCTGAAGTTAACTGAATCAGGGCTTGTTTGTGAAATTTCTCATCGTGGAGCGGTCCAAACATCTGGCTTGTAATTAGTGAAACAAATCTGTGCTCTATTCCCAGACTGAAAAGAATAATTTTTAGAGTATTTCAATTCGTAATTTGAAACTGAAATTCTTAATTAAATTAATCTCAGAAAGAAATTCAAGTTCCAAATAATGTTGGTAAGGGATTTCGTTATTGTGTCCAGGTTTGGAGGTGGTAAAGGATGGTGCACACCTTCACCGACTGGTACTCCTTACCAGAAAGAGCTGGTAGAAAGCGATGCTGCTAGAAATCACCCAGAGCAAACAGCTTTCAGCCTGCAAAGGCACAAGGCAGCGATGGGCCAGGCACAGACCCCCAGCCTCTCTCCGCCCCCGAGCTGTATGCAGCTCATTTTTGCCTTGGGACATCCAGCTCTGCCAAGAAATCCATTTCTGCGCTGGAGAAGCATGAAGGGCTTGGCAAAGACCTGGCTCAGGTTATGGATGCCATGGGAGAGCAGAATTGTGCCAGGGATGCGGAGCTGGGTTTTCCTCTCTGCCACTTTTGCCGCTGATTTAGGTTCTCTACACAGGTGTGGTTTTTAGCAAGCAGCAATCATTCATTATAAAAAAAGCAATTTCTAGGGCCTTTTACCCCTATATGGGAATAATTCTTTTCTCTTTTCAAGATGCAGTGATACGAGGACAGAACTGCCAGAAATACCCAAATACCTATAAATTAAAAATACCGCCTCAGACTTTTTTTTTTTTTTTTAGAGGATGTCACACAGGGCCACCCCTGGTACTCAGTGGACCTTCAGACCCACTTTATTAGGCTGCACCTTGACAATAAAGGCGTGAAGTGATACAGAATTTGTGCAGCTCTTAATACCTGCTCATGTTTTAAACAAATTTCCCTTGTAACAGAAATAGCCTGTTGTTTCTGTTGAAATAAATATCACTGGCTCAGAAGATCACTGTCTTTCCAATACCTACGCAACATCCACTTGCGATCAGCACCTTCCGCGTTAATAATTTCCCCTTTCCTCCTCCTCTAGCTGCTCCCTAATGAGCTCCTGCGATGAGGAGGATCTGAACGAGCTGCAGTTGAAAAGCAATCAGCCGAAATTAGAAGGGCTTTCTTCTAGCCCGTCTTTGGGAGGCCAGCACCCCCCTGAGCACATGGCACTGACGCTGGCTGTCACTCCGGCTCTGACATGTTCATGCGGGGAGCGTGGCGGCTGCCGCCGCAGCGTTATTTTGACAACTGAATATTCCGCTTGCAGCTCCTCGGCGTGGTTCACATGCCACCTAAATCTCGCTGCTTGAAGTGTAATATCTTCGTGCCATTCATATCCCTTCCTGTGGGAACTTACGATAAGCTTTGGAAACGGCTTAGACACACTCACTCCCCTCGGATGGCAGTAGCCGTGTACGGCTCTCATAGTCAAAATCTTTGCAGTGAGATGACTGTAAAACCGTGTATTAGGAACACTTCAGATGTTTATAAGCCATCCTTCGTGCCAAACCCCAGCATATAAATTACCCTGACCTGGTAAAGAGCATCTTTTTGACAAAATCTGGTTTATTATCTTTAAGTCCATGGGATCCCGGTCCGGATGGCAGCTGCCAGTACCAGCACACAGATGGCATTCCCACCCAGTGTCTGTACAGCCCAGAGCCTATGCACCACTTTGGGCATTACGTTACTGTGGCAGCCTATGAATACTGAGCATCTAACATGGGCCATATGTCTTTTTGAAGAGTTTCTGCTTCCTGAGACAGAGAAGGGTGTCCTGACTGCATGGCTTCGCACCCAGCAAGTCCAGCCCCTCCATACCAGCCACTTGCCTTTGTCTTTTATTCTTTGCCTTTTTTCCTTCCAATCCCCAAGTCCCTCCTGCCAACTTCATTGCAATGACATGATGATCTTACAGGTAACTGATGAAAATATATTTGACCACAGAGGGCCAGCAAGCATCCAGACCGCCTGTGTGGGAAGCTGGCTCAGCAGCACCGGACTTTCTCAAGGGAACTGCATGGCCCCAGACCTCCTCCTGGTTTTGGGCACAGATGGGAGGAGAAGTTCAGCCACACTGTTGCTGTTTCTCCCAGACCTAACAACAGGTCAAAGGTGGAGGAATAAGGAAAATAAAGATCAAAGAGCAGCACAGGAGGGACATGGAGAGCTGCTTGCCTCCGCCTCTCCAGCCCTCCTTCTTCCGCAGGCACGGCCCAGTGGAGTAAGTGGCCCCATGTAACCCAGCCACAGCACAAACTGCACCCAGGACCACAGAAACAGGCTGGAAATTTTGCAAAACTGAGATTAACAATGATCTCACCTTTTTTTTTTCTTTTTTTTTTCTTTTTTTAAATGCCAGGTTTTACGACCGACTACTGTCACATGCAATTAGACCCTTGGACGCCGTTATTCAGGGTGGAGAGCGAGATGGTCTGTGGCCTGCCAGGGCCTCACATTATAGCTATATCTATCACTATAGCTTGGCTTTGAGTATAGCTGTGCTCTAATTTATATGGCATTTTGTACTACAGTTTAAACTAATATATTAGTTTCAGAGCTGAGCGTACCACCTACTGCCAAAAAGAGTCACAAATGTGGAATTTCACAGTGAAATATCAGTACAAAACCACTAATTCCTTGCTAGCACCTATCAGTGCTAGGTACATGGATCATGCAAAAGTGCTTGACATTGTACTGTAACATTGCCCAAGTGAAAATGTGCAAGAGCTTTTCATGGGTAGCGCTGTCATTTTAATTCTTTTTAATTACAACTTAATTTGGAGCCAAAAGGAGCCTTGACTGCAAAGGTCCTCCCTGCAGAGTATATTCATGTTTCAGCAAGGGATGCAAAAAGTTGTAAAACAGACGTAAAAGTACTGGGGATTCCCTCCACACCCCGCCACGAAAAGCCATTCCCAAAGAAATGACGCTTGTTTCCTCAAGCCTTAAACTGAAGCTGTATTTATTTGCACTGAAGCCATTCAGGAAGAATTTTTTCAGAACAGGAATTTTTTGGCAGGTGAGGAGTGGGAGGAGGGGCCTGTGAGGGATGCCTGCAGTACCTGGCTGCCGGCTTGCAGCAGGGTGGGCCTGGGAGGAGGCAGCTCGGTGCTGCCCACCGCCACCCGGCGTCCCCAGCCGCATCCCTGGAGTTCCTTCCCTGTCACAGCCCAAGGAATTGCCATTCCTGGCATGGGGTCCTTGCCTTTTCACTCATCCTCCTTATCTATCTCAATGCTTCCTGCTCTCCCTTCCCTTTCTGCACTGCAGGCCTACAACTGTTGCTTGTAATAATTTTATATATTTTTTTTTAATACCGTTTCTATATCTCTCGCCTCAATCCAGCCGGTGCCATTGTGGGCAGTTTCCACGTGTCACTGCTTCTTTCAAGCATCATATCCTCCTGTAAGATACCAACACATCTGACTCAGCCTGCCCCCTCTCTCCTCTGTGCAGGCTTTATATTGCCAGTTATTTAAACTCCCGGCTATTTTCCTGGTTAAATAAACCCAGGACCAGTTACTCTAAAGGTATCAGGGTTCTATTAGAAAGCTACATTGCTATCTTGTTATTTTGATCCCTATTCACCTCTCATCTTTCCACAGACAAAAGCCTCTGAGTTTTTTTTATATATATGTGCATTCATGCTTTTATTGAGCAGGAATCCTCTTTGCAATCTCTACTCTGAGATGAGCCTGCTCCACAGATCATATTCAGTGTTTTACTTGGGTTTGATCTTGTCTCTGTTCTGACAACCCCCCCGTGAAGTTAATGCTGACAAAAGAAGGACTTTGGGATTTGGTCCTGATTTCAGCGGTAGGAGTTCACCTCCTTGTCACACTACGGATGCCTGTCTTCCTGTTGCAGCCACGTCCAGAGCCTGGGAGGACTGGGAAGAGTAGAGGAGGACAGCAGAGAACATCTTCCGTGTTAGGATACACAAGGATATGTATGGTACATGAAAATGCAAAGCAAACTGAAATTCATTAAAGTGTAGCAGTTATATCAAAGTTGAAAAAATGCACCACCTTGCTACCATTAATGGATTTTACTGACCCTGCCATTCATTGCCCAGACGAGGGAGGCCTGGGCTGCGGTTGTACCCCCTGGCTGTGGGATCTTGCCTGGTAACATGGGATTAAAGCTTCAGCCTCCTGCCTCCAGGCATGAAAATGCAGAAGTGGTCCAGCTCTGACTTTCCAGAAGCAAACACCTGCACAGCCACAGGTGAATAAAAACATGGAAACATGCAAAAATCATCAGGGCAGCTGGGCGTTATTTATTTATTGATTAATTGATTGATTGCCCGCTGTTTCATCCTGCAAACCACGCTTCCTCTTATGACTTCCCATTCCCACCACTTTCAGTGATGCCCGATGTCTCACCTGGACTAGAGCTGCATCAGCACTGGGCATGAGCTCCACAAAGGACACTGCTATTTTGGGGGTGCCTACAAGTCCAATCCCGCCTGTCAATTAACAAATTAAAGCAGAGCGCGAAGTGTCAGTCAGACCGAGCCCAGCATGCACAGAACACCTGGCATTTCCTCCACCGCACGACAACTTTTTCCCCCAGGACAAGTCCCATCCTCGGGAATGTGGCATAGGGGCAGTTCTCCTGGGTCTCTGCGCTTCTGCGTGGATGTGGGGTAGCAGCTTCCACAGTAATCCCCTGATCCAGACAGGCTCCGAGTTTATCCCTTCCTTACCTAGATTTTCCCAAAAAGTGCACAAAGCAGTTGGAGTGCTGAGGATAAGAGTTCATCCATGTCCATGGCTGGCATGGTAAAATGAGGACAAGTTCAGGATGCGTTTTATGAAAAGGAGCATGAGGACAGCCACCAGTGTCCCCTCCCAGCTGTGACGGGCCAACAAGAAAAACCCCAAACACAACATCCCCCCCCCCCCCCAAAAAACCCAACCCCCCCCCAAAACTGGCTAACAATGAGTCAAAACCCAAAATTCCCCAGAAGAATTGAAAACCAAAGCACCCACTGCAGAAAGGGTAATGTGGCAGGTAAGGGCTAAGGCAAACCCAGGGGACTTCCAGCCTCACCCCAGCATGGCCTGAAGCCACCTCCTTTGCGTTCTGTATGGTGGGGACAATCCTCCTTTTGTCCCCTCCCCTCTTGGCATGGGTGGCAGAAGAGGTTTATGGGGCTCCAAGTGTTGCTCTGATTAAAACTGAAAGACGTCTGCATAGCTTATAACTCTTGCAGGTGATATTTCTCCGGCTCCTATCTTCAGGGTATGTGTGTAAAACACTCCTATTGACTCTAACTGATCTTGGAGCAGCCCACCGCTTCCAAGTTACGCTGGCCAGCGCCAGGCAAAATGAGTTGTGCCTGTTGTATCATCGAGGGAACTGGAAAGAGCAAGTCTGAGGACAGTTATGAAAGTAGAAGGAAATAGGAGACAAGCGTAAGGGCAGGGCTGTTTGCATACACATTTTGTTATTGGGTAAGTCCATAGGTCAAGGTCCATGAGGGTTAGAAATGCACTGATATCTGTAAGTGCAAGCCGCAGCTTGGGCGAGCCCCTAAATGGCTGGTAGCTGGGTGGGTATATGAAATTAAAGCCCAAGCACTTGTCCTATTTTCACACACTCCAGCTAGCAGTGGCTTCTCACAGCTTTCTTGTTGCTGTTTCCTGGTAATGAGGAGAAAAGCTGCCGTTGCAGCAGAAATAGTTCCTGTGGTGTAAAACACTCATTCAGGCAGAGAAGAGGGGTGATCAGTGGCTTGGAGAGATTCCACCTTCCCCAGGGCAGGGGATGGACTTCTGTGATGTTCCCAGTTGGGACCCTGGCTTTGCATCGCCCACAGGCTGCCCTGCATAATGGGCAGCTGCCATCATGTAAAGGGAAAAATGAAGGAAACTTGTATTTGTGTCTCCTAAAGGAAGGAATCCATCAAGTCAGGTAGCAAGAGACAAGGTAAAATTGCTGGGTTTGGTCACCCACAAGATGAAAGCACCAGTTTTGATGAAGGAGCCCAGTTTCTACCTGAGCCAGTAACATGGTCCAGCCACGGTTATCCTCTTTCACCATGTGTTTGTCAGTGGCTTAGAACAGAGGGATTTTGGGGAGAGGGGTAGTCAAATACCACCCAGGATTTTGGGATGGGGATAACTGCAGATCACCAAGCATCCTTCTCAGGAGTGCTGCGGCACTGAAGCCCTCAGGTGCAGCCTTGCCGCAGACCGAAGTACAACAGCCTCCTCCCCAAGTAAATGACCTCAAGGCCAGCCAGAAAACAAGAATTTCATTCTGTGAAACATTTGGGTTTGTTCCACGGGGACTTAAATGCCTTTTGTTTTGCTTTTGTGCAAAAATGAAAGCGCTCGGCAGAAAGAAATGCACTGCAGATAAGCATATAAACCAGGGATTAAGACACTCGCCGGGGAGACGAGAACCTCTACATCAAATCTTTGATTTATTCCAGGAATCGGGCTTCTGTTAATCACCTATTTTTTGGTTCATTGGCCTAGTTGTATTTTGGGATGAATGTACCATTTTGTCACATCAGAAATGGAACATTAATAGGAATGCACCGTTAATTTGGAGGATACTTGTACCCGCTCAAAAGAAATAAATGATGCTATAATTAAGGTTGAAAAATAATTCACTCAAAACCCTTGGAACATTTACAGAATACAGAAATGCAATGCAAATTTTCATGCTTGAAATATTCATAAATGATTTTGTGAGTCATTACTGTTATCCTGTAAACAGCGTTTTAGGGTAGCCAGTGCTTTGCTCCCAGTTCTGTGCTCGTCCTGGGCTGGGGAGTGTTATAACCTTCCATCACACCCAGTGGGTCTGGTGTGCTGCTGCTGGGCTGTCCCGCTTTGGAGGTGGAGGCACCTCAAAGGTTGGGCAGGAGCAGGGCACAGCTTTGCCAAGTGCTGGCACACCTGGGCTGAGCTGGAAGAGCCAGAGCTGGCTGTGGTTTAAGCAAGTAGAGGAGACTGTGGCCACACCAGAAAGGCCTCAGCTTTGGATGCCACGGGTGTTTAGTGCATTTCTGTACTGTGGTCCCAGCCCTCCCCAAGAATCTGGGTTTCATGCTGGGAACCATCACCAAGACATTTAGAATCATAGAATCGCTTAGGTTGGAAAAGACCTTTAAGATCATCAAATCCAACCGTTAACCTGTCACTGCCATGCCACCACTAAATCAGGTCCCTAAGCACCACGTCTACCCATCTTTTAAATATCTCCAGGGATGGGGACTCCAGCACCTGCTGGCCACACTATTGCTGATACAAGCCAGGATGCTGTTGGCCCTCTTGGCCACCTGGGCACCCTGCTGGCTCATATTAGCTGTTGACCAACACTCCCAGGTCCTTTTCTGCCCGGCAGCTTTCCAGACACTCTTCCCTAAGCCTGTAGCGTTGCGTGGGGTTGTTGTGACGTGAGTGCAGGACCCAGCACTGAGCCTTGGTGAACCTCACACAGTTAGCCTCAGCCCATCGATCCAGTCTGTCCAGATCCCTCTGCAGAATCCTTCTTTGCTACAGCCAGACCCTTCTCTGCACCAAACCCTGCAGCAGCTGCTGGGCCAGTGCCATGAGGCACTGTCTCCTAGACAGTGGTTTTCATCCCTCTCCCAGGCTGGAGCTGCTTCCCCATCCAAATTCAGTGCTGGCAGAGGAGACTGAGAGCTGCCAGGGTCACTGACACCTCCAGCAGCATCAGAGGTGTGAGCAGGGCAGGTACCCCCCTATTGGCTGGGCACCCCAAGGGGGAAAAAAGGGGCAGAAGAGGGCTTTGGGCAGCTGGGGCTGCTGAGGGATTAAGCAAACGCTGTCCCAGTCTCTGCAGGTGAGCAGGACTTCCACAGCCCCTCCAGCTGCTCCTGCTTCCAACATTTCAGTCAGGATTTTGTGGGGACTGGGCATGCTGTGAAAAGCCAACATGGTCTTAGTTTGGACCCTCCGAAAAACAGACATCAAGAACTTCCCCAGCACTCTTAAAAGCTGCATCTACCACACATGGTGGCTTTAAAAATTAATATAAAATTTGGAGCCACATTTTTCCAGACAGAAAAGTTGGGAAGAAGGATTTTTTTCCCCCCTTGTTATTTATGGCAATTTGCCTCAAGGGTTTTTTTGCTCCAGAGCAACTGAGGCTGATCAGTCCTTCAAAAACAGGGCCATATCTCTGTTTCAAGACCCTGCAGCTGATGCCAGTACCACAAAAAGACGGGGACCCTCCTGCAGCTGGGGAGATGCAGCTGTGCCATCCAGAACACATACGGAGCTACTGGGGTGTTGTAATAACATGATAATGCCATGAAAAGCCTTGATAAAAATATGCTTTATTCTTTCATTGATCAGGTCCATTTAAGCTGGACACACCAGGTTTACCGAGAGAAGTAAACTGTCAGATGCCCAAATAGTGACTGTTTAATTTTCCCAAAGTTAATGGAGAGGGTGCCCGTAATTGCACGTGGCCTTCTGTAACTTCTCAGCTTCCTTGATGAAGTAGGAGACAGCATTATGGCACTTACGGCTATTGATTATTTAAACTAATGGACTGAGACTGATTTAATCTATTGGCACAGCCAGGGGATTCTGCGTTGTGTTTCTTTTATGAACGCAGTAGAAAACATCTCTCAAACTGCAGGGTGGAGAGGTGGGCGGACTAGTGTGCACCCAGGGCCAGGCTGCTCCAACCACAGTATCGGGGTGCAAAGACCAAGTTCTTCACCTTGATGTGGCACCACACCCAAATGTCTTGAGACCAAAGCTGCTCTGTTAATCCTTGTCCCACAGGTATACTTCTCATCTGTAGTCTCATGTAGGTTTTTCATGGGACTGCCTTGCTAAATTGCGTTCAAGTGCAAGGGATGGAAAAGATAAGAAAGACCAGAAATCTATGAGGTACAGTAAATGTCTGAGGGGTTCAGAGGGAATGGCAGTAAGTGTTTGTTCCTCTAAGAGACCTCAGTGCTGGTGTCCCTAGACAGCTTGCTTAAATCAATCCAGCAGTCTGTCATATCACACATATTTTTGAGGTAATTTTATGCTGGGCTTCAACTGGATAGCTAGTGCTAAAGGCCAAGCTCACCAGGTTTACCATTACACCTAAATTTCCTTGTCATTACCAGGATACACCAAATCCAGCCTTCAAATCATTTATTTTTGGTAGGTATTCAGCCCAAATTTAGCTCCTTTTGTACCTCATGGAGGGCAGTGGAAGAACGCTGTTGAGTTCTGCCATTTCCCTCAACTCGGGCCAAAGACTGGCCAGCACCTTGGCCATCCCTGCACTGATGTTGTGGTGTAACCCCAAACAGCAGCTCAGCCCTACAGAGCCGCTCACTCACTCCCCACCACGGTGGTATGGGA
>NW_009260274.1:1497257-1518493 GCF_000687185.1 Egretta garzetta | reverse complement strand
CCCCCCCGTCCTTCTTCTCCCCCCCGCTTTATGTGCTGAGCATGACGCCATATGGTGTGGGATGCTCCTGGGGTCAGTTGGGGTCAGCTGTCCCAGCCGTGCCCCCTCCCAGCTCCTTGTGCCCCCCAGCCCCTCGCTGGTGGGATGGGGTGAGAGGCAGAACAGTCCTTGGCTCTGTGGGAGCTCTGCTCGGCAGGAACGAAACCATCCCGGGGTTATGAACCCTGTTTCCAGTGCAAATCCAAAACACAGCCCCATACCAGCTACTATGACAAAAATTAACTACCCCAGGCAAAACCAGCACATTCTCCACCCCTTATTCAATACCATTTACATCATGCCCAGGTCTCACACTATCCATTACATCCTAATTACCCACCACCACCCTTCCCATCCTTTGATGTAATCCACAGATATTACATGTGGGGGGTTTCAAGGCCTTAAAACGTTCCCCTGAGGGTCTGCTCACATCTCTGTTTCCTCTTCTCGTCCCACGTTATATCAAAAGTACATTTATAAAGAACAAGAAATTATTTAATGGACTAACCTGACTGTCCAATAGGTTGTTTAGGAGAGTTATAATTATCTATATGCAATGACAGTTGGGTCAGTCACACGCTTATAATATCTCTTAGCCATTTAACAAGATGTAAATCAGTTAGGCAAAATACAGTCCTGATACAAACAGGACCAGGGGAGTGTCCCCAGCATGTCCAAGACCCGCAGGCTCCTTCGCCTGCCTGTGTCTGGGGATGTTTGCGGTGCCAGGGCTATCAGCCTCTCTGCTGCTTCTGCTCTAGATGGGCATAGGTGTCCCACAGGTCCCATGGCAGCACCCTGAGGATGTCTCAGCTGTCCCCAGGCACCTTGAATGGCCCATGACATGTGCAAGGCCACTTCACAGCCTCCCTCGCCACCTCCCTTGCAGGTGCAGCTGATGGCTCCATCACTTGGCCCACAAGGAGCTTCTGTAGCTCCAAGACACCATTCATGCCCGTTTCATCACAACAAACCAACAAGGACTAACCAGAAACGATCTTTGCGATGTTTTGCTGTTCTCTGCAGGTGAGAAGCATGGTTGCCCATCAGCAGGGCAATGCTGACCTCTGCTGCCTAAAACCAAAATTATGAAAAACTGCCTGCAACAGCACCAGCTTGGCCAGGTGGCTTTGAAGGAGCAGCTGTAACACCACCCAGGTGTTATATCCACATCACCTAACCTGGGTGAGCACAGGCTGTGTTTGTAACTTCAGCCCCACAAGCCAGATCTTGAGGAGATGCTGTAAAAACCAACCAGGTTACAAGTTGGGGCCAAAGCCTTTCCTGCTGGTGATGCCAGGGCCTGGGCTGCCTCCAGAGGTGGGGAGAGCTGGAGTTGGTGTCCCCATGGATGGCAGCTGGTGCTGGTGAGCCCAACCCAGCCAGCATGGTGTGTATGCGGGTCTTACAAGAGCCCTGGCGAGGACCCATGAAGCCAGCCACCAGCTCAGCCGCTTCCACCAACTTCTTCAATGTTTTCCTCCACTGGTCAGGAAACTGGTGGAGAGGGTGCCACGGAGCCAGAAGTGGTGTTCTAGCTGCTCTGGCAGAAATTTGGAATTTCATATTTAGAAAAGATTAGCTTGTCAAAACATAATTATAAAAATACAGCTTATTCCTCTTAAGTATGCTTGGGGTCCAGCAATGAATAACACTGAAAGGAGCACCAGACCCGGAGGTGTTTTCTAGGGTCTTCTTCAAGGGTCAGTGACACTGCTTAATATTTCCACTAATGACCTTGGCAGAAAATGAAGTGCATGGTGATAAAAATGTGCTGACGACACCAAGCCAGGGGACACCTTCAGTAGAGAGAAAGACTGGGATATGACACTGAGAGTAATGGACATCTTTGAGAGCTGAAAATACAATTTGGGATGGCGCAAGGTGACAAGGGAGGACCTGCTCTGCTGCAGCGTGAGGTGGGTCTGTGATGCCACAGTAATACAACCAGGTGAAAAAGGCAAGTGTTATCCTAAGATATGTCAGTCAGTAGATGTACTCTCCATGGAGACAGGGAAGCAATGGAGTCATTTTGGAGTTTTGGAGGGTCTGCAGTTTAATCCACCTGGGTTACAGAGGAGCTTTGCTGCGGATGCTGACACTGATGTGACACCACCCCCCACCCCCCAGGCAGTCTGGGTTTGCTGCCCCAAGCACCGTGTGAGTGTGCAGGGCCACATCACCTCCAGAAACCATTCCTGAAGCATTTCCAGGAGGTTTCCCCACTCAGGTTATGCCTACTGCAGTCCTGCAGGTCTCCCCTGAGCTCATTACGATGGATGCAGTGCACAGGCTTGAGCCCATTACATCCGAGCTGCCGCCTGTACTCTGCTGGTCTTATACAATTTGCTGAACATGCCGTGCCCATCCTGACCCAGGCATTTATCTCCCCTAGGGAGGTAGGGCAGGAGGGACCTGGAGATCCATCCTGCATCCCTCAGCTAGAGGCAATTCTACTGGTTAGAGAATAAGACAGTAAGGTGGGGGAGATGTTTCTGGATTCAGATCCACCAAATCTGGCAACTCTTGGAGGAGGAAGAGAGAAGCAAAAGGTTCAGGGAAGGTAAAACAGTAGCAATAGCATTACAAACCGATTGCAATCCTGCTGAGCTCTCTTCCGCAACCGCCACACACTGATTACAGCTGCAATGAGAACCACTGAGGGCTTTTTGCTGGAAAAAAAACTTTTTTCATGCACACACAACACAGAAAACTTTCAACTTGCTACCAGCTGGTGTACAGGCGGTATCGAAGAGGAGCAAGGCGCGTGTTGGTGCCTGAGCAGGCAGCACGCAGAGGGAAAGCTCATGTGTTAATGCAATGCCCCAGGGAGGTTTTGCCATCACTTGTCTTCTGGTATCTGCATGAGGTGTTTTATTACTGCTGCTAATCTGCAGCTGGGCAAACAGAGACTCAGACGAGTCAAGTGACTGGCTCGTATGGGGAAAAGGAAGAGTCAGGGGCTCAGCAAACGGTTGCCAACTCCTTGGCCCATGGACAAACCCAGCAGTGCTCCACCCTGGGCGAGTTCTTCCTGAAGGATACGCCACATAACCCTCTGCTGCACCTAACCAGAGGGGGAATTACATGAGTTTGTGGTCAAGGTGGCCTATCCTGGGACGTGTATTTCTCAGTCATTGTCACAAGCGCTAATTTATCTTTGGTAATTAGTTTCTGTGCCTTGGAGCAGTGAAGCGCAAATAAGCATTTAACATTGATCTATTGCAGCACTTCCCTGGGTAAATAGATGGCTCTGGTGTTGGCTGATGCTGATGCATCGGTGTCTTTTATGATCAGAGGAATCACTCAAGCATCAGCTCAGCCACAAGCCAAAAAGCATGTCTAAGCTTTTAAAGCCAAGCTTGGGGAACATGTATTTTCCGACCTGCTCATGTTCTGGAAGACAGCAGCAACATTTCCCTCCTCCCGCTCTGAGGCACAAGCCCAAAAGAATCATAGAATCACAGAAGCTTGAAGACTAAGGCCAGCAGAAATGTCCTTGCTTTTTTGAACCTCAGTAGTGCTTAGGTTCAGGTTTTACAGCCACCCCCCAACCTGCATGGCCAGCTCAGGATCACAGTCTGCCCTAATTAACCTCTTGCTAGTTTTCAAGCAACTACATGTGATTACATGCGTTTTCTTTTTAGATGCAAGAACGTAACGTCACGAGTCTAGGAGGAAGGGTCTGTAATAAATCTGCCAAGTCAGGAATACGGTGGTGTGACCACAGACTGAACAATGTGATCCAGGAACCCAGAGTCCTGAGAGCCTGGCCTCGGTTGTGGGGCTGGCTTTGGGGCAAAGGCTGGAGGAAACTTTAAGTGAAAAGGTTGAAATAGAAAACAGAGTGTAATGCACCACGGGGTCCTCGGGCATGGCACGGGTCATGTTGGATGAGCTTGTCTTTGGGAAAATTATTTACCTATTTACTTACTTAGACTGATAAAAATGCTACTGTTCCAATCTTTCCTGTCTTTAAATAAGGAGTGGATAAGCTGTCACATGGGGCATAATTATTTCAACAGGAGAGCCATCCAGAGATGACAAAGTGGGTGAGGAAATGGCTAAAAGGGAGATACTAGATGGTATTTTGAAAAGGCAACTGTCAGAACAAAGAAAATTTACTGTGGAATGTCCATCTATTTCATTAAAAGTCTTGGCAAAAATGACAGAAAACCAGAATTTGTTGATGACAAAAAGCTAGGGGTTATCACCAGTACCAACAGGGATAGGGATGCCCTAACCCCCCCCCCCCCAAAAAAAAACCCCAAAAGCCCTTCTGATTTTGAAGACAGCAGCAGGAGTGGCCCCTAAGAGGAGCACCCACTCTAACCCGGGCTCATCGATGAGCCCACCAGGGAAAAAAAGATGCCGGTATGCTGTTTTACCCCTAGCATATAGAACAGATGCAGACATACAATGTCTGGCAAAAATGAGCAAAGGAAATATATTTTCTTTAGAAGGAAACTATATTAAGACATTCATTGAAAAGAATGGATGTTATAGTTGCTAACATACATGGAACTGAAGCAGAAATAATAATTAAAAAAAAGCATTAGTATACACTAAGTAGGGTGGACTACAAAATAGCCATTAATCTAGAAATAAATTATAGACACTAAAATCTGTTAGAGCTAGTATAGTTTTTCACTTAATTAAAAGCATTATTATTATTTGCTAGGGAAGTGCTTTATTCTGTGATACCTAATTATAGCTTTGAAAAAGTTGCATGCTCGTCTTTATAACTGTGAAATTAAAAACAGGCTGGAAAGTCTCACTTTGATTGAGAGAGTCTTCCAGAATATGGAAAGAAATATTAATTCAGTGCCCATCACCTGGATACACTCGCTCTTCCACAACCATATTTAACAAAGTACAATTTAAAAACTGTTCCTTCTTGCCACAGGAGCTGCTTGTGGGGCTCAAAAATGATCCAAATTCTTCATCTGAGGTATGAAATGGCACCACACAAATTCAAAGTGGCTAATATTATCATGACCCCCAAAATGCGTAGCAGTTGGAAAGTAATTTCTCCCCAGCTATTAGCCCCATTGTCCACATTAAACACCTTTTCTTTTGCTTGTTAGACTGGAGGTGGAGAAGACTCGTAGTTGCTATTCATGATCACATTACTGAATCATTTTATAGCAGTGGAGAAGTTGCAGTGGCCAACATTTAAAATCCGGGCATTTCAGTTTATCAATTCCGTCCTAATTTGCAGGCACGTTTTCTTTTTCCAAGGTTGCAAAAATATTCACCAGCATCTGTGAAAATCGAATCACCAGTACGAGTCCCCAACATAGAAGTACGAACTAGGTAACTAATTTTGGGTGCCCCCATTTGGAGATACTCTCACACTTTTGGCTGCCTAGAACCAGTTCTATTGCAGTTCAACAGCAGCCCCCGGTTTTATAAAAGAACCGACACATCATAAATATATGATTGAAAAAAATATTCTCATCAATCTTTATGACTTTTCTCCTGCCCCTGGATTTGTTTTAGTCCGACACCCTCTGTTTCATTTGAACTTTCACAGGTTTGGGGTTTTTTTTCCTCTCTTTGGCACTTTCTTTCCCAGTATCTCCAAAGCACAGGGAAAAGCAGTAAAAAAACCTGTTGTGGTTGGACTTCTAAGCCTGGGTGATATAAAAAGAGTCACAATTAGACAAAACCTAATGAGGGTCTGGGTAGTTGGTGAATAAAGCATGCTTTCATAAACAGATCTGCCTAAGTGTGAAGTGTCATTATAGCATAGCTTGGGTGGAAACAGGGTTCTTTCCTCGGTTGAAATTTCTCAGAGCCAGAAGAGTATTTTCAGACTACTATTACTGAAATAACCATCAAGGTGTTCAGCAAAGTAGTTATCCACCTCAAAAATACAGGTTATCAAATAAAACTCCATTTCCAAGTATTTCAAACATGGAATTTTCTCTGCTGAAAATTCAAAGGGAACTGGATGCCTAGGAGCCTTATTATCATTTGAGGAGTTATTAAAGAATAGAAATCATCAAGAGAGAGCACGATAGCAGATCGGGTTGAAAAGTACAAACCACTTTTTTTTCCTGACAAATCAAATATCAAAATAAATTCACTTCAGGCACATTCACATCAGTTTTCATCAGCTTTCTTGCAAGACTTTTATTGGCACGAATGATCACAGGAAGCAAACTTCACGCTGAAAGTGCTCTACCCATCTCCGAAGGGTAAGTTCATTAGGAGGGATTAATTGGGTGAAGGCATTATCTCCTTCGAGAGGTCTTTTTCATGTTAGCACTTAATAATGTTCACTCTATTCAAGCTAACTCAGGAGTGCAACTTTCCACTGTCCTTCTGAATAGGCAAAACACCGCTCTCCCGTGTCAACTATTTTTATTTCCATTGTAATGAAACAACCGCACTTTACTCAATGATCAAAGGAAGATAGATGCCACGGTGAGGACAGAAAATGAGGTACCGGAGGTTCAAAGGACACATTATATCTGCTGATGTGACCTGCTTTCCCTCAGTGAACTTATCGACGAGCATCTCAACTCAGACGTACAGGGTAGGCTTCAGCCTTGTGCAATGCTTTGTACCGGAGCCCTGCAGTAGCCAAGACCAACTTCTGCCATTAACAAAGAGCTTTAGTCACTTTTTGGGCATTGTGAAGGCCCTCTGCGCATTCATCACCGAATAATAGCCTGCAGGAGAGAGGCATGAAACCACATTTTTAGTGAGCATCTAAAAGCATTGTCTCCTGTTGGAGCCAGCTGACACCATCTGTACTTAGGGCTGGGAAGATTTAGAGCATTTGCACTGGGTGTTAAAGGAAAAAGAAAAGAAAGTTTCCAACTCTTTAGAAAAGGAAGGGTTTGATGCCGGTGCCATGTTTGTGCTGGTTGTACAACACGCCCTATGAAATTCAGAATTTGCGGAGGATTGGGTCTTACCATTCTTCACATGAATGACTTTGCAAAGTGCTTGTTTTGTGTTTGTCTAAACATTTTAAGGAGTATGGTTCTCTTGTACCATGATGGCAGCATCAGCTAAGGTTTTGTAGATATTGTAATATCCTTCTGTTTCAGATAACATTTAACTGACATGCAAAATATTTTAGGAAGAAAATACAGTTTTAAAGAACTCCGGATTTTCTATTCCTATTTAGCAGGCTGTATTTTATATGTCTGTTAAGCTATATGGTTATAACAAGAGAAACCTGCCACCTCTAAGATTTTCTAATTGTTTCTATTCTAAACCTTGTTTTTCTGTGTTTAAGAACTTTCCCCAAATTCTCATTTCTCAAGCTGAAATTTCTCAAGCTCAGTTTCATCCTGACAGCGAATTTCTCTGGAGATACATGAAAACAAATTGATAAAGAGAATAACTTTACACTTAATCTTTTACTGGAAAAAAAAAAACCACATAAATACTTTCAAAACTTGTGATCTAATGGCAAAAATCATGAGAAGTAATAGTTGTCACTGAGGGAAAGGACTTTTCCTTGTTCTACAGGAGACTGATGCTGAGTGACTGGGTTATAGAAACCTTTGCAGGTGAAGCAAAGGCAAAATTTGGGGGTTATTTTCACCCCAGCTGAGGAAGACAGTCCCCTTCACAAGGTGCCACCAGAAGGCCACCATGCGCTAGAAGGGCTGAAAGAAATCTGAGGTCTGGCAAGTGGCTCTGCTGGGTCAGCTGGAGGGGATGGAAAGGTACGGGAGCCCTTGGGAGAAGAAGTGATGGTGAGCTGGCGCATGGGACATCTGAGGACAAATTGCGTCCCTTGCACAAAAAGGAGGATGTGTGCCCTGCTCCCACAGGGCTTGCTTTTGTAGATCGCATTTCCACGCAGCATTTAAATATTGCCCTTAGGTACATGTTAACTAAAGTATGCATTTCCATCTTTATGGGATGAAAGCAGAAAGGGCTGAGAGAGGCAGAGGAGCCTCATGGTCAAAGGAATGACACTTGCAGCATGTAGAGGCGCCGGGCAGGGACAGATCAAAGGTGCTTTGGGGCGGCCTTGGGGCTTTGATGCTGTTGTGGGCAGGTATTTCAGAAGGGCCCCCAGGGCAGTCCATGCAGAAAGCCTCCTTTACCCATCTACGCTGGCAGGGTGCTCTTGGGAAGCCTTTCTCTTCGCTGACCCATAGCCACAGAAAAAACGGGGCTGAAATGAATGTTGTGGGAAAATAAGAAGCAATTCTGAAAGCAAACAAATAGGAAAGTTTATGGAACAAAGTGAGACCTCCCCTGCCTCTCGGAGGGGTTCCCCTCCACATTTGCCACCATCAGGGTCATCTGAGCCTTGGTGGGAGTGATGGGGACTTGCACAGGTGAGAGGTTTCTTGCTGGGTCAATGCACTGAGGACACTTCAGCTGAAGAAAGGCCATTTCTTTCCAAATTGCACAAATGTGAGCAAGAGAAAAAAGCCTTGGGTCTGTTCTGCATTCAATCCCAGTCCACACACACTGCAAGCGCTTGAAATGCAATTAATAATGTCAGACCCTTTTACTCTTTTAGAGAAGTTATTTATTATTACTTTTGTATTAGGATGACACTTATCACCTCAGTAATAAAGCCTCTCACTTACAGTAATGGATCTAGCCTTGTGACCTGCCTGCAAGGAAAGGAAGATTTTTAAGATGGAAAATTGGGGCCCAGCAAGACAAAGTGATTATGGCCAGGCTGGGGAAGCCCGTGGCAGGGCCTCATGCAAAATGCAGCTCTCCTGGGAACTGGGATGGCCCTTGATGACAAAAATGAACTTCCCTTTGCTTGCTCAGATTTAAATGTTCCTCCATTGAATAGCCAAGTGAGATCTAGCCTGATTTTGGAAGCAGAAGATGACAGGCCATTTTGCAGTTGGGGTGTATGTGAATGTTAACGGCAGATCGGGGAGCAGAGTGGCACAAGAGGAGTCACACCCAGCCCTGACAAACCTGGTGTTATGGGCTTTGGAAGATGGCAGGGATCACCTAGCACAGAGGCAAAGTCCTGCCCAAACCCAACCCACCAAAAATCAGCATGCTGCACCACAATACTGGTGCTCTGCCTTCACAGCAACTTCACTCCGATAATAAAATTATGATACCTGCTGGAGAACTGCTATAAGCAGCCACTGACAGCCGACAGACAACTCACCGGTTCTGTTTTGCCAACTGTTAACTGTCAGCTGGAAACACACTCGGTGTCACCATGATGAGCTATGTTTCTCCCCAGAGGACTGAAACATGTGATGGAAAAACTTTTCCTCCATCTCTTCCCCTTGCAACTGTAGGAAGCATCTCCTGGCCGGCTCCTGGTGCGCACCTCTCATTCCCCAGGCCATCAGCACTGAGGCGGGTAAGGGTTGTTCCTCCTTTGTCCTGGTTTCCGTCCTCACCCTGCTCTTACCAACACTTGAGGCCAAGGAGTTGAGCTGAACTCAATGAAGAGCAGAGCTGAGCTGTCATGTTTGCAGAAGCCAGATGGCCCTCACATTAGAGGAATTTTTTTTTTAAAAAGAGATATCTTTCATCAAGATAAAAAACAACTGTGGAGAGGCACTTGAAATTAGTTTATTTATTGCCCAACTTCTTTGCAAAATGCCTGGGAAGAAATCAGGCAATTTAATGAGGAAAGGCAAGGAGGAGGCATGATTACCTGGATGCAGCCTTTGGTGCAGGAGGTCCCCAACCAACAGGTTGCCAAAAGGCAGGGGAGGATGGGGGAAGAAAAAGAAAGATGTAATAGAATAAAGACTATTTTCTATATTCCCTGCTTCTTTCCTTCCCTCCCCAGCCAGGACATGATTCTGGTCAAGCTGGGTTTTTTGCTGGAGCCTGAGTGAAAATTCATATATTCTTACATTTTTCAGGGACCGTTGTGATGCATAAATAAACAAGACTTCAGCACCAGGATAAATGCTAATTATGTTCAAAAGCAATTTGTTGCTGAGTGATGGAAGATTTGTTTAAATTCCTACCAGAGCCAGTATGAATTTGGGGACTGCATTTGCTGGGGGTGCTGTTCCTTTGCATGTAAAGGGACCCAAAATACAGCTCACCCACACAGAGGAGAAAACAAGTTTACTCTCCCATTAATACCTTTACCTGGCTTTGTACTATAAATTATATCCATGTTCTTACTTTAAAATTTCAAAAGGGTCAGAAATATTAATAAACATTAAGTGATGGCTCGGGAATAATTTATATGAAGTGCAGTGAAGGTACACTCTGGCAGCGCTTGTTGTTTTAAGGCATCTGTAATCGAGTGAGACACTCCTATAGTAAAACACCCGGACGAGTGCAGGTCATTTGTTTCATGTCACCTTTGGCTCTGAAGCAAAAAATCTGCATTAACATTTGGCAGGCATTACAAGTGAGTTATAAGGGAGGCTGGCCATGACCCTGCGTCCCCTGAGTGCAGGAGGAAAGTTTTCCTTAATTTGGCTGCCTTGAGATAAGGCCATGGAGGGGGGATGCTCTGCTGGAGAAGGGACCTGGGAAGGATGAGACCTTGGAGGCAAGCGGTAAGAATTAAATAAGCTGAGGACAGACGTCTAGGCTGAAATGTATATTTTTTGTCATTGTTATTTTTAAGCATGTATAAAAACAAGTTCTGGCATAAGGGGATAAGTCTGGGTGAATAATTTTTAGACTGAAGGTTATTCACAGTTGAGTTGTTTGATTCTCCGGTGTTAATTACTTCTGCTTTGAGTCACAGGGATTTCTTTGCATCCCAGGGTGGATAACCAATATATGAAACTGGAGAATAACCTGTAGCTGATGGTAAATAACTAAGAAGGTCTATAAGATAAATGTACTAAATCTGTAGAACTTCTATAAGCATTTCCTCAAATTCCATCCCCTTTTCCCACTCAACAAATGACATGATCTACACAAGCATGACAAACCAAAGTCAACATTTATCTACATGAAAACATCTGCAAGTCAAGATCTCTTGGACTGTTTGTTCAGCACTGAAAGTATATTAGCCCTTCTTCCAGAAATAATAAAAATCAAAACATTTACCCTCTGGATGATCATTCAGGCACCTTACAAATTAAAACCACTCTGAGTCAGGAAAGCATTGCAAAGTGTTCATAAAAGCAAGGGGCTTGGTCCTGTCATGGTGAAGTCAATGGCAAAGTGCCCATAGAGTTAAAACCTAAAGAAAACAGCCACTGGAGCAATGAGCTGTAATCTTCCTTAATCCATAATATCAGCTGTTGACAGATACATACAGAGTGATTAATAGGATGTTAAAAAAAGTTAACAAAACTATAGGGACTTAGGCACTGCTCTGAAAATTTCTTTATCGTGTTTCCAAATTCACCAGAGGTACCACCATTCCAATGCATGACAAAACAGATGTTTTTCTCTACAAAGTTGCTGGCAGGTCTAACTGAAACAGTCATCAGACTATCAGGAAGCCACCAGTGGAGATGAAGGTCCTGTTCTGCTTTTCCCTGTCCCTTCTCAGAGACAAGAAGAAAAGCCCTGCTGGGATCCAGCCATCTCATGTGTTCTACAAACCCTCTTCAGACCCAAGACCTTCCCAGCTGTAGGCTTGTACTCTTCAAACATTTTCCTTGGAGGGATTTTTTTTTTTTTTTAACAAGAAATTAAAAGAAAATGGAGGGGTTGCAGCTGCTTTAGCTAAAACCAATGGCATTAAATAACACGGTGTAGGAGGGCTCGCCCACAACCTCCTGCGGGTGTCCAGCCTGCAGCCCCAGCTCCCGTGCCAAGCTGATGACATGAACATATTTTTATTAGAGGGATAAACTGTCAGCTTGTTTCTTTTCCTGCTTTAGGACTGATTGCAAGGAACATTCGCATTGATAAGGGTGCTCTTAGAGACAGGAAGGGACTTAATACCAGTGGCAGAAGGAGATCTTTCTTTGCTTTGTGATTTCTGAAAGGGCCTGTATTTGAATTTTTACATTTCCCAGAAGAATTGGGCTGGCTGACAAATGAAGCAGAAGCAGGGGGATTACTACGGGTGTCTGGCTGGACCCCATGGTGCTCACCCCCATCCCAGAGTTTGGGTGACTGCCCCTGGGTGGGAAGGAGCCAGAAGGAGCTGCCCCAAGGTGGCTGCCTCTCCCCAGCCAGCCTGGAGCTGCTCTGCTGGAGCAGGACAAGTGCAGTCACGGCTGTGCTGGTGCATTTACTAGCACCACCCCACTGCATCCATACCAAAACAAGCAGATTTCCAGGATTTGCTGTCTGGTGTCATGGCAGCTTGGCACATGGCCAAGTGACCATGCACTGGCCCACAGATGTCTTTGGAGACCTAACCAGGACTCTCACCATCCAGCAAAATTTAAGTTTCTCTTGATACTTAAGTACTGGAGTTGAGTGACTCCAAGGAGCAATGGTTAATGATGAAGATATTTTAGACTTGTTTTAGTTATTTGTTCTCAGTCTGGAGGATCTGACCTTCAAAAAATACTTCAAAAGGTAGGGCAAGAACCACCTTCTTATAGCTATGGCCTGAGCCAGTGGGTTAATAGACTCCGCAAGCTCCAGGAAGATTCGTATGATCCTAACACCAGTGCATGGAGGTACAACCAGCAGCTTCAGGGGGATTTGTCTGGCCTTTACTGCCTTCTCTGCTGGGTACAGAGCATGTGGAGATGGTTCATGTTTTGGGTCATTAGGACTAAATCCATCAAAAGAAAAAAGACACTGCATGTCAAGCTTGCAGTTACTCCTGTCCTTCCCATCGAAAAGGTCTCTGAGAAAGGTCAGTCCCTCAGGAAACCCAAATTTTGTGCCTAGCAAGGACTGTCTGACAATATTGCTGATGAAGCAGTTCTGAACCACACGTAGTTTCAAGGCAGCTGGAAGGCTGTTTTCTGGCCATAAGCATTCCCTAGGTTTCCCCGGGATTTCCTAAGTACAACCTTGTGGGAACCACTCCGCTACATCAAGATCCTTCTTCAGGTTTCTTCACCCAAGGGACCTCCACAACTAACATCCCAAATCTGAAGACTGCAGGGCACAGCCTGGTGTCTCAATGAACACTATTAATACAGATAGTGTATAGCTCGTGATCATTGGAGACCTCACCTTACAGACATGCATTTGCTGGATATATTTATTTATGAAGAATGCACAGGGCACCCAAAGATTTTCTACATCCCGGATATAAGCCTCAACAGATTTCTGTGGGCAAATATTGAAGGGGAAAAAAAATGTTCAGCTTCTGTATTTTTGTTTTTCTCCCCGATTGAAGTTAGTGTTAATCTTTTCAATACATGTTCCAGTATTTTACTGAGCTCATCATTTCATGGGATTCTTCAGAAATTAACTGTTAGATTTTCCAGTTCCTATGCTACCTTCATTTCCCTGGTAATGTTCATGGACAGAGAAGCCTTAACATTCATTGCAAAGGCAAACCATTCAGCCCCTAAGACTGAATCCAGGCCCAGTAAAAAACAAATTATCCTTCCTTGATTTTATAAAGAGCTGCTTTCTGTGACTCCCTTTTAGGAGGCTGTATACACAATCAGAGCAACGCCATGCCACTGAAATGGGCATATCGCTATCTCGAAATGAGGATAAAACCTGCAACTGCTCCATTTAAAAATAATGCAGTTTGGGGTTTGTAGGCATTACTTTTGCTCCAGAGTTCACATGGAAGCTCACAGTTATCCACAAAAACCTTTGCCTTGGGCTGGAACAAGCTGTCATGCTGACGGAGCAACACAGATCCCTGGGGGAGCCACGGATCTGCTCCTTGCTAACTGCAGCACTGGGAACGGCCATGAAACCCATTGCTGAGTGGGGCTCACCCTGGATGGAGGTCAGCAAGGTTAATTCAGCTCAAAGCTAAAGCAGAAGCAACCTCACGCTCCTGACATCCCTGTCCTTGTTTTCCTCCCCTGGTCTGCCACGGTGCCTACTTGGCTGTCTGCAGACCTGGGCTGGAGCAATAACCAAGCTGCAGCACTTCAGCCATTGAGCGGGGAAAAGAAAACCAACTCAAAAGCAAATTTTCTGCAGCCCTTGTTGGCACCCATGCTGTGCAATCGTAACTTTTTTATAAGCCAGAGCCCAGCACCCAGAACATGACTCTACGGTAGAAAAACGCGTGGTCCCCAACAGCTGATATTAGCATGCAATGACCCAGCAAAGAAACTGGAGCTGAGCCCGTGCATCATTTGCCTGCCCAGCTACTTGGGTCTGCTTCTTCAGCTCAGCATCCCAAGCATTTTGGGAGGCAGATTTAATCCGCTGGCTGTTGCAGCCCTCTCGTGGCCATGCAGACCCAACCGTGCTCCCACACGCTGGCTGCTGGGAAAGCACAGACCGAAATTCCATGTGGGAGGACAGCATATTTTAAGAAGCACAGCAAATAGTTGTTAAATAGCATATTCACCCAAGAATAAATATATAAATAAATGGATTAGACATTTAGGATAGTATTTGTTCCAGGTGTACAAGCAGAGTTGTTGTTAAATGACTTGCTCTTCAAGAATCAAAAGAAAAATTATAGATAAAGCATTAAGCTGCTGCGTTTTTAATGGGGTGCCCTGTTTCATCTCCCTAGGCTGTCACTAAACAGTCTGCTTTGAAGTGCTCCTTTTCTTTTGAGCACTTGCACATTGATTTACAATGGTGTGGGTAAATTTGGTGCTCACGAGTTTTGCTGAGTATCTGCTTACTGGAAATGTGTCTAACTGCTCAGGAAACTCCCAAGGAGGAGTGAAAACCTCTTGGGTTGGGGAAGATCTGGAGGAACCTGGACGGTTCCAAATTTCTGTGAAGACTGATAGGTGGATAGTCCTTTGGAGCTTGAAAAGCAAGCCTGGTTTTTGGTATATTTTGTTTTTCCTTTTAATCTACCAGGGAGAGACTGAGACATCACTAACACTTGGAAATAATCCATAGGAATTAATAGTGGAAGAAGAACGCGGATGGGAGCAGTGCAGATTGCTCGTCCAACAGCCCAGCCGTACGCCCCCCGCCCGGTGCTGTCTGCGAGTGCAATCAAAGGAGATACCTATAGAATAAAAAATAAAATGGATCCAAATGAAAAGCTTGTGTATAGGTACGGGGTACTCTGGAGGAGGTTGTCCAGTTTTGATTGATGTTCCTTAGGCTGGCAGCAGTAGTACTTACAGACCAGAGTGCCGCAGTCCTGCCAGAGGGATGGTGGCATGCTGTCGTTTTCCCACCACTTTCCTCTTTTTTTTTTTTTCCTTACAGTAGATTCAGAGGAAAACATCTGCGGGAGAAATGGCTGTATTTCAAAAAGATATGGAAAAAAACCCAAAAACCTCAAAGCAAAACTAAAGAAACCAAAAAAAAAAAACCCCAAAGCCCAAAGTGGGGCCGTGACAACTGTGTGGGTTGGCATTAGCTTTCCAGCCGGGAGCACTGCTGCCTCTGGAAGTAACGGCACCCCGGCAGGTAGGTGAGGGGAGGGGGTAGGTTCAGTGGGACCAGCAGGACTCTGGGTGACAATGACATCTAATATTTTGCAAGCCAATGTGCCAGCCCATGCGTTCGTGATGAAGGAACATATCAGGCACCAATAAGGCAGCAGTATCCAAGCCCCTTCAGATGTATGTGGGCACGGTTTTCCAGCTTAAGCACAGAAAAAACCCCAGTTTATAGAGGTGGGCTCTGCACCTGCAGGTATTTTCCATCTGAGCTGGTGCTTCCAGCCCTGAGAGCTATTTGCAAGGAGGCCAGCAGGACTGCAGGCTCCTTTGCCCCCATGCACCCAGCCCAAGGTCCACACAGCACCACGGCCCTAAATGCAGCACCGAATCCCACTGGCATCCCAGGCAGCACTTCCCTTTCCAGCTGGATGCCCTGGCAGCACCTTCTTTAGCCCCCTAAATAACTCAGGACCCTGTGGAAATAGTCTTAACTCACCTGTATTAACACCTCAACCACATGCATTGTATTTAAGTAACAGAGATGCTGTGCCGCAATAATGCCACTTCGAGTGAGCCTAGCTGCCTCCCGCAGCTGCGACACAAGGACGAGCTGCAGCTCACGCCCAGCTCTTCCACAGCCTCAGGCTCTTCTTTCTCACAAGAAACCTTTAATGCTTCCATAAAACTGGATTTTGCATTTTTTTTTTAACTAAATAACCTCTTCACTCTTCATTTTCTGTAAGCCCACACGTACAGAATAAGATGTGACTTTTTTCATTTAAGATTGCTTTTATTTTATATGGAGAAAAACAGTAGTAAGAAAGTAACAAAATTAATATCTGCCTGAAAGAGCACAGGGCAAGTATCATCCTGGGATCCAAAAAATGCTCCAGATGAAAAGGCTGATAAATTGTTAAGACATGTCTATATTGCAAGATGCTGAGACGCTTGGGGCAGTAAATGCCTACGCTGATAAAACCACGAGAAATAGCCTAGTGCAGAGCAACTTACAGCTCAGGTCTGGGTGCAGTGAGGCACATTACTTGGGTGCGAAGCAGCGGGGACACCTTACTGGTTTTGTCCTGGTGTGGCTGGAAGCAGTGGGTCTGTAAGCAGCCAGCATAGGGGCTGCAACCTCCTCCCAACTGCAAAGCAGCACCTGGTCACATAGACACGTCTTCAGGTATGTAAACGTGCTGGCTATATAGAAAAGTGGAAATCCCAGTGTCAAAAGCACAGGCAGGATGCATACCATTAAAAAAAAAAAAAAAAAAAGTCCATGTAGGCTTTTAGTGAGATGGAACTCTTTACTGTCTGGAAAACATTCTCCTAAGGCTGGACTAAACAGCCAGGGTGAAATCTTGTCTCCTCAGTGGGACAAAGAGCTCATCCCCAGTGCTGCAGTGTCCGCTGACCCTGGCTGGGAACGGGAGGCTGTGGATGAGCCCCACTTTCTTGCCTTCTTGCCTGCAAGTTGCCTTCTTTCTACGCTATGTCCTCCTGCGACCGCATCGCCCCTATACCCACCCTAACTTGTCTTCTGCAGCTGGTGGGGACTCTAGGACTCAACCACAATCATACTCAAGTTGTTGCTGAAGATGATCCTCCCGTCCTTTTTGCTGCTGCACTCAGGCTGGCACAGAGCCTCCTGCAGCTGCCGCCGCAGCCCCGGGGGGGCCGTGCCCAGGAAGTTTTTTGTCCCTGTCAGGAAATCCATCATGCGGGCTCCAACTGGATCCCCCTCGATAAAGCACTCGGTGATATCCCAGACTGATGGGAACTCATAAACACGGTATTCAACACCCAGTCTCTTCAAAACATCCATGATGCCGTTGGAGGTGATGTAGTGGCCGCTGTCAGTGGGGGGCAAGCAGTATCTGTACTTCTTCCATAAGCTGGCCCATCCGCTACTGTCTGCAGAGCAGGAGGGAAGGTTACTTTTGCAAAGCCAAGGCAGTCAAACACCAGCTAACACAACTACTAAATGAGTTTGAAAGGCTCCCTCGCTGCTAGCCCAAACTGTGCCAGGAGCAGCAGAAGAGCTTTCCCCTTACTGGAGTCCACTTATAAATGTCCATGCCTGGAGAGGGGTAAAACTGTGATCTCCACCAGCCCTCCTTCTAAAACTCTCCTGTTTAAAGGGAACTCCGAGGAGACGGCCTCCAGCACTGGATGTCTCTGGAAAGCAGAGTGCACACAGATGTATCAGTGCACTGAGCCTGCGCATGCATGCTGCCTGTTAACTGCCCCAACGTTTTTATACGTTGAACCTCAATTTTATGTATACACCAAAGAATACGTACCCGAAAAGGCAGTCCCAGCTAGCAAGGGAACCCCCCTACCAGTAATGCTAAAGGGACTTTTAATGGTAGATGTGGGGAAGTATGCTTTATCCACTGCACTACAAGTCGGGGATCTGTGAATGGCACACTGGAAAAAAAATTATTATTTTTTTTTTTTTTAATAAGTGCCATGATGTGTGTGTGTGTCTCTTTTTCCTCTCAGCAGCTCCTGGTGTCCTGCTGGGGTCTGGGTCATTACGGTGTGGAGGGAAGAGCCCCAGAGATGGGTCCTCCCAGAGCTCAGGTGGCACCGGGCTCATTTCACCACGAAGAAGGGTTGAGCCTCGCCCATCAATAGCCACACTTCTCACTAGCCCGTAACGCCACAGCGGGAGGACTCTGCGAGTTTGAGAGCAATTCATCTACTGCATAAGCAGGGAAGCAAGAGCCCAAAGGCTACACCTACGCAGTTCCAGCAGACATAGGGGTCCAAGAGGCTAAGCCCAAGATCACTTGTGCCCTATGAAATACAGCATTTGTTTTATTTGATTACTAAGCACTACTAAAATCCTGAGATGAATATTTGTGACTCTCGTACTTCAAAGCTCCTCAAAACACCAGCAAAGGAACAAAAAATAAAAGCCGCCTCTTACCTGATAAAATTATGATCAGGAGTTTACCATGATGGTCGAGGCAGCTGTGGAAAAACTTGATAGTGCTGAGAATATCCTCCACACGGTACAACATCTGGAAGCGACAGGGTTACACACAGCTGCTATTCCTCTTCCACAGTGCAATGGCCCTTCAAAGCCTTCAACCCTTTCTCTGTAGTGTTGTTTTTAATTGCTTCCCAGTTGCTTCTCAGCCCGTCCTAACTCAGCACACACATTTGGGGATGCTGCACAGGACCGAGCATCATCAACTCTCCACCGGCACCAGCAGCTTGGGGTCAGACCCAGGGACCCTCTGACCAGCCTTGGCCACCAGCCGGACACGGACCTGCCCATGGCTGCCCTTCAAGCCCAGTGCAGTTTTGTGGTTGGAAAATACATGCAGAGGAGAGTCCCTTGGTTTCTGTGGCTGGCCCTTATCACCAGGAGCATTTCTCCGCTGTGTCTAGGCTGTGGGAAGGCTGGATCTCTTCCAGACACCAAGTAATTTGCACTGGGACAAAGCAGGGCTCATCCCAAAGGCTGCCCTCAGGGCTTGTAACTTACCCCTCGACCCATACCCAAAACTCTGAAACACTTCCCGGCTGCAAAATCAGCTCTTTGGAAATGAAAGCAGAATGAAATAAAAGAAAATTGAAATAAAAGCCACTAAAGTGAGAGAATAACAGATTTTTTTACAAAATATAATTGGTACATGCAACATCAGTGTCATCAGTATCAGAGACGCAGCAGCATAATTTCTGACCTGAAACCTGACACAGGCATTTGTTCACTAACCTTTCCCGTTAGTGCCATCCAAAGGACTCTGATTAAGCAAAAAAATCTAGCTTTTTGCAGCAAGGTATAATTGTTGGCCTCCATGTGAGGTGTGGTGGTCTGAGACTCGTCCTGTTTTATTACCCACCATGCACAGTTAAACCAGTACAAACCAGAGACCAAACCCAGGGTGGATAGGGAATAAGGTTTGGTGTTTGTAGAGCTGCTGCAGAAGCTGTTGCTCATGGGAGAACGGTGTTCAGCTCTGCTCCCCCTAACTTGATGCATACACCAGAAGTGAAGGGAGTAGTTAAGGCTAATTAAAGCAATACTCCATTACCTGGATCATATGGATGAAGTCGAATTTCTTATGTGCACCTTTCTCTTTCACCTGTTGTTCATACTCCAAGGAAGTGAGCTGGTGCCAAATAAAAGAGACGTTCTGCAGGTCTGGAGCTTGATTCACCAGTTCTGTTTTAAAAAAGAAAACCAACAACAACAGGAATTTCACAAAACGGCAGCAAGCCTCACCACGCAGATCCGCAGCCCTTGCTACGCCCCGGGCAGCAGGCACAGCCTCACCTCTGTAAGCTGCCACGTGCTGTGCGTTGGGCTCTATGATTTCGTTGTCAATAAAGACCCCCGGGTGCGCAGCCTGCAGGATCCTGATCATTTTCAAGTCCTGCTCACCTATTCGATAAACACAAGTTCATTACCTTAATAAGTACTTAAAATGAGATGAAAGGATGCTGGTGCCCCTGCCGCCTCCGTCTCCGCTGCCAGGAAATCCCCCAGGCAGAGGTGAGGCACTTTCTACCTTGCGCCTTGCCTGGTGGCATCTAACCCGGTGATAGGCTTATCACGGAATCTTGCTGCTGGAGGTAACATACGATTACGGATAAGAGTAAGAACACGGAAGAGATAAGCAGCTGCGCAGAAACCTGCTAATGGCAGTACTCTGGGTCATGGGACAGACAGGTCAAAAGAGTCAAAGATCAATGTTTAAAAAAACAACCAGGAAGCATTAGTTTTCAATAAAAAATACAATGTTTGAATGGGGGCATGGAGGGAATTGGCACAGCTGTGCAGTCTCAATGTGGCACGGAGCATTCCATGCTTTTGACACTGCCCTGGGGAGGGGATGGTGGCTCTGCCGCTGGTGTGACATGGCTTGGAGACCCGGGGAACTGTATGGCAAGAGGAGAGACCCATTGACATGCAGTACCCCGGGTCTTCCCTCTTTGGGGCCTGACCACATGGTCTCAGCTCTGGGCATCTACTAAATGGTTGTTATCTTGGAGTTGCAGATAGAGAGTCATAATACATTGGTGTGTAAGTGCTGTGCAAATTTAGCTATTGGTGCTCCTCTGTTGTTGTCTGAGCTCTGGAGGAGCAAGCAGCAGTCTGTCCTTCTGTCCTAGGAAGTTCCCAGCCTCTTTCAAGGTGATGCAGGTCGCCCTTGTTTCTTTCAGAAAGGCTACAATACACCAAGTGTGCAAAGTCCAGCTGGTTCATCTGGGACTATGGAAAGAAACAGCAGAAGTGACCACCTTGAGTGAACCTTTGCGAGAATCCTGTCTGTAGCTGATGGTGGGGCCTAAAAATAGCCCTGCCCTTGCAAATGTCACATACAGAGGGCCTGATACGAGATACTGCATCTTCCTTAGCCCTTCAGCTGATGTACCAGCTATGAGAAAAGTTGTCATCTTTGGCAGGTGTTGCGGTAAATAGAATTCAAGGAGGGAAATATCAGCCATGCCAGCACTACAGGGACATTCAAGGAAGGACGGGTCTTTTGAAATTGGAGAAAAAAATACCCAAGACCCCTGAGGAATGCAGTGGCAGTGGTGCAGGGCTGGCCAAAGGCAGAAGGAAAGAGGCTGTGGCTCCATCCAGTAAAGGTAGGTGCATGGACCTATATTGCTGATAGTGGTATTTCAAGGCAGATCCCTATAACAAGCAACTGTATCTCTTAGACAGTCCTAAATGCCAGTTCGTAGGTGCTTTGGGGTGGGAAGCACCGGCAATTAGAGGTGCTGATGTGGGGTCCCCACAGGCTCAGGGCGGGCAGGAGGCAGAGCATCACTGCCCCGGGGCCTGGAGCCACTGATGGGGGGGGCGGATGG
>NW_009260274.1:1488277-1496351 GCF_000687185.1 Egretta garzetta | reverse complement strand
TTTGGGGTGGGAAGCTCCGGCAATTAGAGGTGCTGATGTGGGGTCCCCACAGGCTCAGGGCAGGCAGGAGGCAGAGCATCACTGCCCCGGGGCCTGGAGCCACTGATGGGGGTGGCGAATGGGTATATCAACAGCAAACAAGTATTTTAAAAGTTGTTTGGGGTTTCTTTACTCCATCTCTGTAAAATGCCCAAACCCAGTCTTTGCAAGAGCAGGTAATAATGTCCTCAACTGGGTTGTCTGCAAAAACAAGCAGTAAAATACAGTGCTTCAGAGCAGGAATTTCTCTACTCCAGCTTGCCCTGCCAGCAGCAACCCTTCAGCATTAACCACAGCAAGGCTGAAACAGGAGCAAGAGCCCTCTGCAAACAGCAGCCTGGGCTGGCACTACCTGGGAGGTTTCCGCCGAGATAGTGAAACCAGCCATGGGAAAACACGAGGTGAACAAGAAAAATGTGATCTGGACTGACCAGCAGTCTTCTCGGATGTGGAGCAGGTCACTAATCTCCATTAACATTTTCGTCAACTAAACTAGTTCTGGGGGCTCTGTGAAATCAGAGTCCAAGGCTGGAAAGGTCAGGGATCAGATCTAACCTTTTGCTCTGTGCCATCCTAGCTCACTCCTCTGCCCGGCCGCAGAAGTTCAGCTCCTACAGCTGTGGGTAAGCTGAGGGGGGGGGGAGCCTGTGAGGGGCAGCTACCCGGGAAACCCAGGACATTTTAGGGGTTTTATTTTTCCATTAGCACATCTGAAGAGAAAATAAGAAGAAATGAGGACGGTGCAAAAAGTTCATTGTTCCCTTGTGTTTTCTTGGAGTCAGGCTTTTGGTTTTATATTACTTAATGAAAATGGAGTGTAATTGAGAACTGAATGACTTCTTCCTCCTTGCTTTCTCATATGCTCCAACATATTCCCAGTTGGGGAAAACAATTGAATGCTATTTTTCTCTTACTCAGGAAAACAATCCAAAAACAAGTGAGAAAAATACTTTCACTTGAAACCATTAACACTTAAAATGCAGCTGAAAATACTTTTTAAAGCAAAAGCAAACTCCGACAAATCAAACTGTCACTTCTTTTCTCTACTTTTTATTTTCTCCCAGTTTCCCTAGGAGCAAAGCTGCATGTTTCACCACTTTCTTTCTTTCTTTTTTTTTTTTTTTGTTTAAATGCAAAAGCATTTAGAACATAGAACAGCTTTAAAGCTATTTTTTCCCAAAAGGTGGGTTTCTCTCTAGGAGGAAATATCATTTGCAGTTAAACCCTACTTATCACTGCATAAAAACACAGCAGTAACAAAGAAACATGTCTTGAAAATGCCAACGAGGCCCCATGCTAATGGCCATGGCCAGCTGGTTTTGCACTGCCCTGGTTTTGCACTGCCTGGAGCAGAGCACTGACCAGCTTTGGCCCCTGGGATCCCTAAAAGCAAAGCAAAATGAGACATCCCTTCAAGTGGGATAGACTAAGACAGGACTTGGGGTGGAACAAACTTCTCAGATGTCTCTAATTCGCTCCAACAAGGTTTGAAGATCACAGAATCCCAGAATGGCAGGGGTTGGAAGGGACCTTGGGAGATCATCCAGTCCAACCCCCCTGATAAAGCAGGCTCACCCAGAGCAGGGTGCACAGGACATCATCCAGGTGGGCTTTGAATATCTCCAGAGAAGGAGACTCCACAACCCCCTTGAGCAGCCTGGGCCAGGGCTCTGTCACCCTCAAAGTAAAAAAGTTTTTCCTCACGTTCAACTGAAACCTCTCATGTTTCAGTTTGTGCCCATTGCCCCTTGTCCTGTCGCTGGGCACCACTGAGAAGAGTGGCTCCATCCTCATGAAGATGCTCTCGTACCTAACCTGAAGGACTCCTTGCCCTGAGACATATAAAGTCAGGTGGGAGTCACCAAGAGGCAGAGACTAAGCTAAAATCATCCCACTCATCTCACTTCTCGGGCAGATCTGAGCAGCAGTGTTTCATAAGGAAGATGGGGAAGGAAGGGAGGGAGCATCGCTCATCCCAGCTCTACACCCTGTTTTCCCTTCTCTGCTTCAGTGAGGAATACTGTTATCAATGCCTGAGTAGTTGTCCCCATTGCTCAAAATTCCAGTATCACTTTCTGCTACTCATAGGGCCCCCCACCCATCCCCCAGCATTAGTGGTGCTGCTAAGCTCCTTACCTGTGCCACTTCCAACTCCCAGAACATTTATAGTCGGTTTTCCGTTGCCGAGACTGAAATTATAAATACACGTTACTTCACCACACTATGTCCCACAACTTCATGTTTTAATTCTAATATCTCAGATGCCACAATGGCCCGGAAATTTAACTGAGTTTTGCCGCATGATTTGGGATGGAAATTCAAGCATCCCTTTGGAGGCCAGCAGTAACCAACAGCGTGGCAGGAGCCAGCCCTGTATTAGCAAGCTCGTATGTCACAGTACAGTAGGCATCAGGATATAGGGTTTCTCTTCTTCTGCCAGAAAGTTTTCTTCAAGCTGTGGCTGGCACCATGCAAAAAGGCCTCAGGGAACCCCAGGGAGAAGGATTTGCTTCGGGGGGTAGCGGGGCTGTGCCTGGCTGGGGTGGGCACCACTCCCCAGATGGGCTTGCAGGGACAAGGTGAGCTGGGGCAAAACCTCTGTACGCTCAAAAGACAAGTTTGGTTTTCCAATATAGGATATAAATGCCCAGGAAAAAAAAAAAAAAAAAACCAAACAAACAGGCTGTACAGATGACTAGAAATCCTCTTTTTTTCAATATTTGTCTTGGTTTGAAACCGGGAGGAAAGGTCAAAATCTTCAATAACTTTTACCTTTTAGGAAAATTAGTTCTGAAAAGATCCAAAAAACCCACCCAACCAATATTTAATAACAGCCTGGCTTGAGGATGAGGAGCCTGGGCTCGAGGTGCCTCGTTGCCGTGACAGGCTTTATGGCTTTATTCCGCTCTCGGGCATGGACTGATGGATTGAGTTTCCCATACACAACCACACAAGACACCACAGCAACAATTCAACAAGGGGGGAGAGAGTAGTGAATCCTGCAGGGTGTGAGCTAGTCAAGGAGCTTTAGCCCTAATGATGGTCAAGACCCTTTGACAGACCCACAATCAGCATCATAGGAAGCCACAGTGTTTTGCATCATTTAAAACTCACATAAATATTTTTTTTCAATTACATTTTCCCAATGCAATTTATTTTTTAATTATTACCTTATTGCTTATTTTTTACATATCTGATCTGGAGAACAAAAATTTACCTGCCTAAATTTTTTTCTCAGTGGAGGATACAGTTTCCATAACATCCAAAAATTACCCGAACTTGAAAGATCTTTCTTGTGGTTTGGATCTAGGCTGCTCTAAAACTTATCTGCAGTCATCCAGGCTTAATATATTACATCAATACTTCACAAAACTGATTATCATTTAGTACTTAAGCAATGCAAATCGGCTTAGGATAGAAAAAAGGAGGTCTTTAGGGGATTGGGAAAACCAAGAATTAGTCACTAGAAGAGAATTAGAGATGTGTTTCTGTTTGGACTGATGTGTGATGAAGTCCCAAACGCAGGGAGAGAACACAAGAGAGAGCTTTCTTTTGAAAAAAACCAAACAACAAAAAATACTTTAATCCTTGGAAAATGAGCTAATGAAAAGAGATGGACATGAAAATGAGGTCTTGATTCTTTCCTTAACATAAGCTGAGAGGCAGAACAGTGTATTAATTGAAATAACACATATTCTGGAATCGTTAAACAGAATATCCCAAAGACTGCTATTAAGGGACTTAAAATTGAAAAGCGTTAAAAGTTCATTCATGCCCCAGAAAATTCTTAAACATGTTTGCTGACCCTTGTATGCAGGTTGCCCTCCCAAAATAACAGATGGCTTTCCCCATTTTGGTGGAAGTGCTCCTTACCCAGCCATGATGTTGGGCATTTTTTCCTTGTTGAACTCATCCATGCACTGATGCTCTGTTGAATGATCCAAAAATGTCTTAAAGGCTTCTACATACTCCTCGGCCGTGAGACTTCTCATGGAAGGGATCACATACAGCTCTTGAGAAATAAATACAAATTGTGTGTTAGTGGCTTCAAGGCAAGTGAAGGATCAAAGCACTTACCTCATGGAAGAAACCCAACCCAACCCAACCGAAGCCAGAGATTCAGGAAGATGGCAGGGAGGACACATGGCCCAGGAGCCGTCCAAGCAGGTGGGCTCATGTGAACACTTTCCAACCTGTTCATACTCAGGGTTTGAAAAAAAATCTTAGATGCCCTGTGACATCTGCATATTTGTTAAATGCCTCATTTCTACAGGTCTCCCTGGGGAAAATATCCCCATAATTTCCTGAAGTTGCTTAGATGTGGGTACTTGGTTTGCAGAAAGGGAGGTAACTGGAGTGTTTTTCTGGACAACTCAAGCCAAGATGGAGAAGGGAATCGCACAGCAGGTCCAAATCTGGAGGGGTCATTGCTCTCGCACATGCTGGATGGTGTATCTGAAATAGCCAGCTATTCGCACTCTTGCTATTAATGGTGATGCAACACAAAAACTGCCACCTGCAGCTGAACCAAAAGTAGTCAGCCCCGTCCACCTCATTTCGGACTCCTGCCAGCATGGACTGAAGTGCACCGATGGGGAGGTGAATTCCCTGCTGGGAACTGCAGCTGACGGACAGGAGGGCAACCAACAGCAAAAGCATTTCATTTGGACAGGCTCAAATGTGGGTGGCTGAGACCAAGATTTCTATCTCTGAACCAACACCCAGGGCTACTCAAGGGGTTGCAAGCAATTACTGCAAAAATTCACTTTCCCGCTGTCTCATCCTGATGTCAGGGCTGCTGCAAGGGTACAAGCTCTGGCCAACTGCTTGGATCTGAGGTGCAATGATAAGACTAAGACTTGAGGCTCATGAGAAGATGCCACGCAGCTGAGTACTGGTTCTGGGGTCTGTCTCAGGCAAAGGGCTGCAGTAGGAAGGCAGTCACAGTGCCGGCCGCAACGTGTGAGATCATCATTGGAAAGGTAGCATTCAACAGGAAAATAATCAGCTTGTCCTCCTAAATGAAATGAGGATGAAGGACAGGACTCAGCAGAACATCTTCATCCTCATTTTTTTGCCTTTTGAGGAGCTGGTTATTTATCATCTGCCTTTAGTTGCCACTAGTTAGGAAAACTCCGTATGTCTCATAGAGGACGGTGCAATCTTAAATTGAATGCCTGTGCTGTTTCCAAAACCACTCATCACTGGCAGCTGCGTTTCTGGTAGGTATGTATGGAGACCCTATGTCCAGCCCTATTGGTGGTAAAGATATCAACATCTATCCTCAACACTTTGAACAATACCCTAACATACACCTGAAATCACCTGAATTGCAGTCAGTTTAGCATCGTCTTTTTTTTTTTTTTTAATTAATCTGTAACTCCAAAAGGAGTTTGTAGTGATAGCGAGCTGAGTGGGCATTTTACTTTCATCTCCTTTTTTTTTTTTTCTCCCAAATACCTGAATTATCGTGTGGAGCTGTCAGAATCTCTGCTTCAAAGTTCATGCTGGGGAACCTATTCCTGTAAGGAAAGTATAGCACTTCAGTTATTTGAAGAACCTGTACACTTTTTTGAAGCTGCATTGAAAATGCAGAACAAAAGGAAGATGCTCCAGGACAAATATTCCTCGCCTGAGAAGCAGTGCTGTTTGCTCTTTTTTTACTAGACTAAAGAAAGTCAAAACTCCTGGGTTAGCTGATCACCCGTAAGCATCAGCAAGGGACTGGCCACCTGCACCAGTGCTTGTCGGAGATGCCTTGTGGAAGCCTGTCCTCCCTCTGACAAATCGTTAGCCAGTCGATGCAGGGGAAGGCATTAGACAAACTGATATTACACACTCTGTGAAACCTTTAATGGTGAACGGAATAAAAGAAATAACAGTGAAATTAGGAAAAGGCTATAGTGAGCTTCAGCATCTAAAATGCTGGAAGATCCGCTTGGCCCAATATTTCTGGGACCTATTTGCTTTGCTTTTTTTTTTTTTTTTAACTTCAGTTTTGCCTGGCTGCAAATATTACATCGTGTCACTTGTAGAAGGCACAGGACTCAAAGGGCAAAAGTCAAGGAGGTCATTTAACCATAAATGTTTTCATTCAGTCATATGTTTTCATTCTTAGTTTGGAGCTTTTTATGAAGATTTCCAGCAATGAAGTCACATCTTCATTTTCCTCTGACAACGTGCCTCATCTATAAAATATGGATGAGGTGCCACTAGCAAAAGGAAGGGATGAAATTGAACTGGAGCAAGGACCTCACTTCTGCAAAGAAAGTGTTGGGGTAAGGCTATCCATGCAAGGGGAATAGTCATCTTCTGGGTAATGACATATCAATATTGAGATGCACAGCAAGACTTAGGGGTGATATTCCTGTACAACCTGTGTTTAGGCACGGTGCTGCTCCCAAAGCTTTGCCATTAGAAAATGTTTCGTGACGAGCAGTCTGCAATAGCAGTAAGCAGCCCCCGAGTCCCCTCTGCCAGGGAGAAAACTCCTGCGTGAATGAGAAACAACCCTGGAGGTGGGAAAAAAAAAAAGGGAGTCTTGTGGTAGGGCTTTGAGATACAAATATGTAATGGCTGGGCTAGCAGGTAGCAAGGAAGAGGCTGCACGTGCAAATAGCTTTGGTTGATGAAGGCAAGGAAAGACTAAGGTGAAGCAGAAGTCCAGGGACGCTGGGGCACTGCCAGAGTCCTGCAGGAGCAGTTGATTTCATCCAAGCTCACTGCCAAAGCCTCATACCTAGCTCCCAAGAGGTGCATCAAAGGTCTCGGTTCCACCACCTTGGCCTCACCCCCCCTCCCAGAAGAGACCTCGCAGAAGTTCAGCAGTAACGAGCCTGAACTCAGCCTCCTCCATAAGCTCTGGCTTGGCTGCAGGCCAGTCCCTCCAATTTCCACTCAACTCTCTGACCCCTTCTATCTCTGCCTGTCAAAACAGAGGACTAGTTTGTCCTCTCAGCTGGCTGAACTGAGTGAGATGGTTTTCAGAATAAATCTCCCACTAAAATGCCGAGGGGTAGCGTGGCTTCCCCTCTGCAGAGAGGAACTGCTCTTGGGGTCTGGGGACACGAACTCCATTTCTGACCGGTCAAATGTTTCCAGCCACCCCAGCAGACCTGACAGGTGACCTGGACAGACTGCGGCACAAGTATTCACCAGGCCAGATGATGCCAACTTAACTCTTCCACCGAGATTTTTGCCATTTCTCCCCAGGCAGGGTTTCCAGGATTGATTAATGCTTGTTGCTGGGTAGGTGAAACAGACTTAATTATTGCTGGGAACAAATGGACTTCCTCTATAATCTGGCTTAAAATCTAGCCTAGATCTGAAAACTGACTGCAATACTTTGGGCTGGTACTGCCCATTGCAGGACCCCCATAGCCAGCAGCAGGACCGAAGCCATGACTGCCAGGGAGGGGGATGCTCGAGGGCACGGCTCGTCCTGCCGCAGCTCCTGGCTAAGTCAGAGCTCGCCGTTACCAAGATTAAGCAAGCATCTTCCCCTCTGTGAACCGAGCAGGTTGCATCATGGACTGCAGGAGCAGGGCACAGAGGGAATTCACAGTGTTGCTTTAAGTGATGCAGCACCTTTAAGTTGAAAAAGTTGTGAAGTTCAAGACGTTTCTAGCAACACAAATTGCAAGAACATCTTCATACCTTGTAATATCATTACACCTAAACTTGGGCTGCTCTAAGGGGCATGGTTTAGTGGTGGGATGGCAGTGCTAGGTTAATGGTTGGACTTGATGACCTTAAAGGTCTTTTCCAACCTAAACAATTCTATGATTCTATGAAAGGTCTCCTTACAAAGGCTCACTCAGCCCCCACCCCTCCCAGGACACGGGCACATCTGCTGCTGGGGAAACGCGCACCCTCTCTCCTTTCCAAAATCCACGTACCTCTTCATCTCTGGGACCGGGTCCATGGCTGGGGCAGGTGCCGTGCTGGGGCACGGTGGCTGAGCACGGGGCTGGGGGTTTAGCTGGGAGCCTGGCCCCTCCGTTAATGTGTCCACCTGCCGCCCCGCTCCACGCCA
>NW_009260274.1:1486989-1488172 GCF_000687185.1 Egretta garzetta | reverse complement strand
ATCAAAAAAAAAAAAAAGGATAGATTGAGGCTTCAAAAATCTTTGAAACTAGAGTGGAAGTGGCTGAGGGGTGTCAGACGGTGCCAGGCAGATTGGGGGGCCATTTCCATCTGCTTTTTAACTTGCTCTGAACCCTGCCTCTCCTTTGTGCTCACTGCCCCGGGTGGGAGGAGGTATTTTCCCGCATCCTTGCCGTGCTGCTGCCTGATGGACAGATGTGTTGGGGATGCGCTGGCAGATCCCTGTTTTCTCCGGAGAGAAGAGGAGCTCACTGGCTGCCCAGAGACCTGAGCAAGTGATTTTTCCATCTCAGATTCAGGGGGAATTGGGGATCATGGCAGTACCTGCCAGCTGGCACGGCAGCCCCGCAGGCAGCCTGGCACCCCCCTGCCCCTGCTCCGCCAAGGGGACAGAGGGGGACGGGCAGCTGGGCCGGGGGGCAGCGAGCCCAGCCTGGTCCCACTCTGCTTGCTGAACCATGGGGATTAGACAGCAGGCAAACATTTTTGGAGGAGACTTGTCTGAGCCAGAGGTGGCTGGAGGTCGCCCAGGACGGGCTGGCACGGCTGGAGGTGCAGTGGTTGCTATCACAAATACACAAAATCCTGGGTCCTCCCTGCGCCTCGGTTCAGCCTTTGCTCCTACCAGCATCCACAAGGCTGATGTTCCTTTCGACTAAAATCTAACAACAAAAATGTAAAAAAGAAAGGATTTAGAGACTTTATATTTCCGAGCGGGGTCTGGTGGTGGAAAGCACAGCAGTAGGGTCCTCTCCACTCCCTTTCCCTGAAGGCAACGGGCAGAACAGATTTAGCAGATGACAGATAAAACCTCTTCCCTTGCTGTGATCCCTCCCCAAAACACCACCTGCCCCGCACAGCCCACCGAGGCAAGGGATCATGTTCTCAGGCGGGGAGGCTTCACCAGCAAGTGGCCTGTCTTGGTTTATACTAGATTTGGCTTCCCAGTGGCTTTAAGTCATCTCCACCCCAAGGCAGGTCTGCAGCAGCATGTTAAGCTAGAAACGGCCACATTGCTGCTCTTAACCAAAAATATTCAAACCAAAGGTGAGGAAAGACCAGAACCTCTTTGCTAGCTCTAAAACACAGATCTGGCTCCCAGTGCTGCCCGGCCACCCAGGCAGTGATTTTACATCAGCCATTTCAATCCCTAAATATTCCCA
>NW_009260274.1:1470493-1486909 GCF_000687185.1 Egretta garzetta | reverse complement strand
GGACACCCCGCAGGTCCCAGCAGAAAGCCGTACCTCCCCGGAGCAACAGGAGCTGTAGAGAAACCTCCAGCACCCAGGAGCTGCACAGCCCTTGGGAACCTCCTTGTACATCCACTGCGGGCTGATGCCCTCCCTGGCCCCCCCCGTGTCCCTCCCCAGCTCCAAACAGCCCACGTAGGTTCATGCCAAAACCGAGCTGGCATTAGTCTACAACAACAGCCTTTGTTCCCCCGGCGCTGGAAACAACAGCACATTGTGGGCAGCTGCTGTTCTGGCAAGCTCGTGACTAAATCCACGCTAAACTGTGTTTTTCATACAGACGGGGAGCGGGGCGGGGGGGTGTTTAATCTCCTGAGGTGGAATGATGGCTAAAGCTGGAGCCGGGCTGCAGTGCAAGAAAAACAAAGCAACAGTGGTTTTCCCCACACGTTGAGGTTGCGGTGGTCAGGTTTGGGCTGATCCTGCAGAAATAGGTCATTCGCTTTTCCCAGAGGCGAGCCTGCCCAGGGCTGGTGTCACCCATGGCACCAAGTCCCCTCCATGCCACGGCTCCATCAGCCCACCAGGACAAGCCTCAGACCTGTGCCTCCAAGCAGGAAAGTCTGAGTATCTGGAAAACAAATTTCAATGAATTTATCTTCTAAATAGCAATCAGCTTTTAGGCTGATGAATTTCAGGAAGGTCCTGGGCATTTTCACAGGGTTCTTCATGGCATTACTTGTTTATGTTTTGCAAACCTCCCAGCTCCGCCTAAAACGACTGATTAAGGTCCATGAAATGTAACTTTGATTTTCTTGCGAGCAGAGCTCTTTCCTTCTGCAGCAGCATTTCTTTTTTTTTTAATGAAAGTCTTTTCATCAGTTTGTTAGACATTTTCCATGTCCTAGGCAAAACTTCTAAGGTGCAGCCAGCAGTTTCTGTATTCTCCAAAGTGAAATATTTGGTGCAAACAAGTTATTCTGCATGAGGCAAGTTCTGGTGGAGAGGAAGATAGATAACCAGCAATTTTGTAGCACCCATTTTCCTGATAGTTAAAGACAAGATTTCTCATTAAAAAGAAATTTTGGTTTGTATTAATCCCATTTAATATTTAAGAGCTCCTGGGCAGCACTAGATTTTGGAGTTTGAGCAACAGCATTTGTTTTTATATGTGTATAGGGGTTTTTTTCCTATAGGAAAAGGAGTATGACTTCTGATAAATACTGAAAAAGATGACATTGGAGAAGCAGAACCTGTCCCTCCCTGGGGGCAACAGCACTCGCTGTGCTGGCCCTGGCTGTTCCAACCACATTTCGATTCAACCTCCCAAAAAACCAAAGCATCTAGGCCTGGAGATCAATTATTTTTTTTAACCCAGCTCTTCCTGCCTTTTCATTAAAGCCTGGCTGCTGGTGCAGTTCTTCCAGACCTTTTCAAACCACACTTTTCAAACCATTTTACTAGAGGTTATATCTCCTGTAGCTGTAATTGCAGAGCTAAGGCAAGGGCAGAGGGAGAGGGCAATGTGACCGCCTTCCAAAAAGGCTCTTTGATTCAAGGTGAAGACCAGCTTTTGCTCTACAGACCATAAAGCGTTCAAAAAAACCCATATGTCTGAGAGTAGAGACAGGTATGGTAAAGTGTGCCTTTTACCCCTCAAGAGCTCACGGGCCTTCAGCCGGGAAAATACGCTCAGAATTTAACTTTCCCTGGCTGTACCCGTGCTGCTGGGAGCACAGCATCGGCAGGATCAAGCACGTCCAACAGGTACAGTCCACAAAACCCAGGGCATTTGCAAACCCCGCTGTACAGAAACGCGGAGGATTGCCGATGGAAGAGGTTTTGTCCCTGGCTCAAAGTCAGCAGCGCAAACAGTAAGGCTGTGGAGACTGCTCCATGAGAAGTTTTTCTGGTCCAGGAGGATGGACTATGGAGGGCAGGAGTTTTTGGTAAGAAACAAGGCTGTGATAAGGGACCCTCACATCCAGCACCAGGGAGTGGGTTGTGTCCGGGGGAGCTCAGCGCTGGCAGAGGTTTGCTTTGTGTTAAGGTTTCTCAGCAGCACTGGTGGGCTAAATCAATGGTCCTGTGCTGGAGCAGGGCTCATCAGCCAGCCTGTAACTGGGAGCAAGGAAGCCTGCAGGTGCAGGAGTTAGAGCTGGGCAATTTGGCTTAATCACGGCACCTTGCAAGGTGATGCAAACTGCTGGCAGACCCAGACCCCAGAGAGCAGATAACACAGAAGTAGCGCTTAATTATTGCTACTGATTATGTTTCAATTGCACCCGAAATGAAGGATCAGAATGGAAATTCTGTTTACTTGCCTGCTCTTAGAGCAAGGCTGAGCCCAGCCATCATGACATGAGTGACACTGCTGTACCACCTCCTAAGGGAAGAGGCCTGAATACTCCGAGCACCCAAAGTACCCCAAGAGAAGCCACTCTGCTGGGAAAAAATCTGTTACAAAACTGGAATACTTCTTTTTATGTCATTGATGGAAATAAGATGACAATCAAGCTTTTCTGGGTAAGCAGAGAGAGCAAACGGTGGGAGAGCAGGTACAAGTCCAGTGGGGGATGCTCACCTTTCACAGCTTTGGCCAGTCTTCTCCGAATCTTTCTGGTTATATCCTTAGCTAAATTAACATTTCTTTGAAAGTTGGGTTAATGTTTCCTTTCCATTCGCTGTATGTTCTGCCACCTCTCAAAGCCTGGTATTTAGACCAGGCAGCAAATACACCCGTCAGTCCCCTGGAGCATGGCAGCCAGTCCCTTTGGAACCCAGCAGCTCTGTGCTGCAGGAGCAGCTCCGGCCACAAAGTGAGCAGAGGAAGAAAACCACCTTGAAAGCCTGCAAACTTACTGAGGAATATTTATAAAACATTGAATCCAAAGAAATACATCCAGTCAAGCAGCTTTGACTCAGCCCAGCATTCCTGATGCAAGTTTAGCAACGTGCTCATCTATCATTTAGCAGATTGCATTAACAGGTAGAGGAGAAAATTTCCAAAGGAAAGGGACTGCAGATTTATTTTACCAGAAGCCACTAGGTGGTGATGCAAGGACACTTTTCTGCTCTTTCTCTTACGCTTGGATCCCCATTTACTTGTGCTTGAGCTGGCCTTTCCCGCTAACGTGGGCTGTTGTTGTCTTTCCTTTTTATTTTTAGGCACTGACAGAAGTCATCTGGAAACTTATCACCTGCTGACTTTTCATCCTGTGTGAACCAGGCCTTAGGCAACACTTACGATGTGATTACTGCTCGCCAAACATTATTCTCTGCATCAGGACTCGGCACGGGGAAGGGCGAAGGACTTGGCTTTCAGTTTGCAGATTAGTTTTCTTTTATATGTGAGGAAAGGAAAAGTACTTTATATTGAACACAGTGGGGGGAAAAAAGGTATTCAGCAAACTGATAATCTCTGAAAATGGTCATAACTGTGGAACGGTTACTGTGGAAAAAAGCTAGGAGATTTTCTTCAGGCTCAATAGTCAAATCTCTGGGCAATTTTTTTTCTCCTCGTTTGAAATCTGTATTTCTCCTATGAATAGCAGAGAGAAAATCAGAAAGATTGGTTTGGCAGGGTGTAGGCAGGATCAGGCCTGGTCTCTCGAGCATTAGGACTCCCTAGATGTATACCATGAGCACATATGGGCTACGGGAATCTATGCAATGCGTAAGTAATGCTACAGGGGGTAGGGAGTGAGGAGGGCTCCTACTACACCTTCATTTTCAGCTCTGACCTCCGTTCACCTTGGGCTTCTGCAGTAAGCACCCACGCTTACTATTTTTATCTTAAGTGTCAGGATACTTGGTGGTCTTACTAATTCCCAGCTCCTGGAGTCAGGTGAATGGAGATATTCAAAGCCCACCTGGACGATGTCCTGTGCAACATGTTCTAGGTGAACCTGCTTTAGCAGGAGGGTTGCACTGGATGATCTCCCGAGGTCCCTTCCAACCCCTGCCCTTCTGGGATTCTGTGAAAACTCTCTTAGCATATTTTCAACAGTAAAATTCCGGTTTCTGTGGTATGTTGGGGTACCCAAAATGCACTCCAGGGTTCAAAACACAGAAGATGCTTTGAAAGAAGTCCCAGAATGGGTTCATTTAAAAGCAATTTCATAAAAGCTTCCAGTGGTTGATGGGGAGGGGGGGAGTCAAGGCAGAATAACCAGCTCAGATGAGGAGGCTGAGAAAAATGCCGTGATAAATACCCTGAAAGCAAAATAATCTTACATTATAATGATAAATTCAGAAAACTGGGAGACCCATTCAAGAGTTTAAGCGACGACATGACTTTCTTACTCAATACGCTTAAAGCATAGAGCTAATGCCACCAGTTTACAGCCATCCATGTTTTATGGATTTGGGGGCAGGTTTTAGCAAGAATTGCTAAAAATTGATTGTTAGATTTCATTAAAAATGACCAGAAGTGCAATTGCTTTTCCTGCGCAAGAGGGCAGAAGGGCTGCAGGGGCGAGGGCTGAGGGGGCACTGGGACGGTGGTGGTGGCCCACCCCCTGCGGTTGCTGCCTTCAGCCTGTCCTTCAGGTGCTGCCTGCCCTGTTCCCAGCAGCTCGAGCAGGTACTGCAGCCTCCCCGTATTTTTCTTCTATTTTTTTTTCCCCCCGCTACTTAGTAGTCTCCTCATGGTGACAACAAAATGTCTGTTTTCCAGGAAACAATTTGAGCTTTATGGATTAGCCACGGTAGGCACTTGCAGACCTCCATAAAGCACGTTGACACGCTCTCTGGTGTATTACTAACTCGACTGAAAAATTGATCAAAACTGATAGAGTTACAGGGCCCCGAGTGCCTTTACAACCTGCCATCGTGCTGCTGGGCTCTTACAGAGGCAGCAGAGCCAAACCCAGTGAAAACTCTTACCTGGAACATACACCTTCATCCTGCCCTTGGCAAGAGCTGTGCTCCCAAAGCGGATCACGTGCAGGATGTGCACCCGAGCTGCTGCTGGTCCTCCTGGGGCTCAGCTCCCCCTCGCACCCACACGTATCCCCGAAAAGCAGCAGGGAGTGCCTGCCGGGTCCTGCCCTGCCACGGGGCCGTGACACCGGCTGCCATGTGCTCAGGGCTGGCACATCCTTGCCCGGATGCAGGCATGGCCTTGGGTGTCTCCTGCACCCTTGCTACAGCCGTGCATCCCCCGTCCCATCTGCTCCAGCAGCAGCTCTTAGGAGAGACTGTTTGAATTATTGGAATATTCAGCAAGCTCATGGAATGTGGGCATAGGTTTGCTGGAGAAGAGAGGATGCTGCGCAGCAGAGGAGCTGCTGGTCCATGGCAAGACCTCAGCAAAGTCTTTTTTTCTTTTCCCCTCTCCCTCCCAACAGCTCTTCCTTTGGCTCACTGAGATTGTCAGTCCCTCGGAGCAGAGTCCATGCTTTGCGAGGTATTTGTGTTTTATTTCATCCCAAAATCTCCTAGCCTTTGGGAAGGCAGCTGGGTGTCAGGTGTGAAGTCTCTCCCCAAGCATCCCCTATGTCCCAGTCCTACAGAAATGCCTTCTGCTTCTGCTTATTATTATTTACAGTTTCATTTCATTCATGCTGGAATCCCAAATGAAGCCTGCATAGCAAAGCCAATACTTGATTCAAAGGGTTTCCAAATGAGGGGTCCGGTGGGATAGAAAGGATATTAAGGTAAATGACAAGGGCTCAGAAGTGGATGAGTTAACGGAGGAGATAAGGCACTCCCAGCCCTAAATGTGCAACCAGAGCCCAAATCCTCTTCACCACACGTTAAGCTGTGCCCACTCGCATACGAGGCAGCAACGCTGTGCTCGCTGTCAAATTCAGTTCAATGAAGCCGATCGATAAACACAGGGGGTGAATGCGGTGACATGATCCTCAGGCAGGGGAAGGAGCCCTCCCATGGCAAGGCATCGCACACACAAGGCTCTGTGCTGCCTCCAAATCACGCACCACCAATGTAGGAGAAGGACAGGGAGGGAGATGCTCGGCTTTCCAGCTCTGAGGGGTCATGATGCAGCTGATAGCCTCCAACAAGGTTGTTTAAACATGGCTTTGAAATTAGGTAAAAATATTATTATCATATGGTTTTGTTAGACAAAAAAAATGCACAGTAAGGACTAGTTTCAGCATATGGAACAAATATTAATTTTAAAATTTATATGTGCATGTGGATAGATATACAGGATAGCCAAAGTAAAAAATGAGACGGCTTTACCACAGACATCAGGTGCAGTCAAACCTTCTGTCCCATCACAAAATGCTGGAAGTTTTCCAGTTTGTAGGCTGCGTGCCACTGTAACACCTCATCAGTTTATTTAATTCATCTGAATGTATACAAAAATAAAAGGATATTCTAGGAGCTCTTTGCACCCCTGCCATGTCCCCCACTATGAACAATTTCTGCTGGGCTCCTCACCGAGTCCCACACCCTGGCCGGATCCAGCTGGGGTCAACGCCCAGTAACGCCATGCAGAGCACGGCTGCCTCTCCAAACCCTGCATCACCCTCGTGGGGTGGCCCTGGCCAGCAGAGGGGTGCAGGGTCAGCCCCAGCAACCCTTGGAGGCAGCCCCGTGTGCATAGGTAAAAATGTGCAGCACCAACTCTGGGCAAAGCTAAGGTACTTAATGTCTTTTCAGACAACGATGCTATTTAAGTCATCATTACAGCAACTGCGACCATTACCTTAGGTAAGCCCTGCAGGGCCACCAAGGTGATGACAGGCCCTGAGGGCCCCGGCTCCCTCCCTCTGTCCTTGCTCTCCCATGCGGCCACATCAATCTCATTTCCTTCCCCCTCCACCAGCTTTTAAGTCCTTACCCCAAAAAGGGTCCGATCGCTGAGCCACAGCTCCAGGCAGGCATGAGGAGTCACGAAAGAACCAGCACCAAACATCTCAGGAAACTCAGTGTGGCAAGACCATAACTGCTTCAAAAATCCCAGGAAAGAAAAGCCGATGAAGCAGCTCCGGTGTAACTTGGCCATCTCTTCTTGCTCCAAGGCTCGTGCCATCGAGGTCGTCTGTACAGCCCACATCCACGCTGCAGATCTTGTGTTTGCCCCCACGCAGTGGCCTTGTGCTTTAAAATGAGCGCCTGTGCTCACTTCCACTCCCGTGTTGCCTACGGAGTGTATCCTAAATACAAATAGCATTGCCGGGGCTGCTGAAGGTGCCTCCTGCAGTTTAATGCTCTTCGAAGAGCGCTGGAGGGGAGCTGCTCGGTTGGGTCTGGCACCTTCCTGTCTGCAGGATTTAACGTGATTCCTGAGCCGTTAGCAGACCTAACCCAGAGCTATGGTTTTCATCTTTTTTCCTTCCCCTCCTTAAATAATACATACATGAGTGAGCTTTCCTAAAGCAGTGAAGATGCTTTTGATCTCGATTACTGCCATCAGCTATAGCAAGAAAATTAAAATTCAGGATTTGTTACCAACACTTTAATTATTCAGTGTTATCAAGTTGTCACTGGGCCTTTAATTATTTTTCAGTTTATACCTAATTTCCCACACTACGATTGCTTTAGTGATGTTAAGGTAGATCTGCAACTGTAATAGAAAACGTCCAAGTCCTTTATGATGCTGGGGATTGGAAATGACAATGTTAATAAAATTCACTTGTCTCCAGTGCCCTCCCGTGCCACCAGCCGTCATCAATACAGTGTTCATCCACAGTTGGCATGCTATTTAATTATGCTCTTTCGGTACCAATAAATGCTTAATAATATATTCAAAAGGAGTAAACAGGATATAACAGTGTCTGTGATTCTGTATCTGCTTAAAGATCAGGCACAAGACCATAAAAATTTCACCGCCAGAGCCTCCCAGCAGCAAACCTTGAATTTCAGACAACGGCATGACACTGAGAAAGTTATTTATATACAGGGTACGTGCACCCAAGACACTGGTAGTATTCTGGAGATGAGGCCAAGGTTTCACAGGTGATTAACACCAATTATCCAGCTAGTTACTGTTGTTTCCAGAGATCGTTTGTTTTAACACACCAGGCAATTTCAACTCAGTAAAACCTTACGGAAAGAAGAAATCCTCGGTTACACTGTGGAAGCTGGTGCAGAAACCCTCACTAGACCCAGCAAAAAGGCAGTTTGCCATGTTTCTTGCCAAACCCAGGGCAGGAAAAGGGTAGGATTATTTTACCCGCAGCGTGGGATTATTAAACCTGCTGCTGATCCCCATCACTGGAGGAACCCCAAGAAGCTCTTCCCACTGCTGTGCACTCAATAGCCTTGCACCTCTGAGGGCAGGTAGGAAAGAGCTGTTACCTCCTCTTTTCCCCCAGAAGGTGATCACCAGTCAGGGCACACGTTCTGCCACGCAGGTGATGTTTCATGGACACTTGAGGCAGCTCTACACCAGACTGGTGGCCAAATGTCACTTAGCACCCATCCCCGGCTGCCCTTCACCCCATCCAGGCCAGCAGCCTCAGCTGATGTACCTGCCCAGGAGGACCACAAGCACCCCCAGGCTATGCATGCACGCCCCACCAACGCTGTGCAAGTTGGACGGTCTGAGGACCAGCTGGGTTGAGGTTTTCCTGCCTTTCCCTTTGACACTGCTCATGCTAACAACACAGCAGGGAACAAAGTCTAGCAGAAGATGTGCCCAAGCTGCCCACCCTGCCGCCAGCCAGGTGTGAGCAGGGACTATTGGCACTGGATGGAGGCATCGGGGGTGAGAGGTGCCGGGAATGAAGCCAGGCTGGAAAGGCAGAGAAAGGTTTTGGGGAGACCTGCTTGTGCTGTACGCAGGGAGGGGTCCCTGCAGTTGGCAGCAGGAGAGGAGGGGGCTCCCCCACTGACGAGGAGGGGAAATGGCCAGATTCAGCTCATCAACGTGACGAGGTGGGCGAGCAAGGAACAGAAGAGGCACTCAACGCACACCCTGCCCCTGTTCCAGGTATTGGCCCAGTAGCAAAAGCAACTGGCAGCAGCTCACCAGGACACTGGGATGGGGTCACCTTTTCCTTTACATGCAATTTTAAAGCCCTTTGGTGTAGCCCACTACTTTCTGTCTTGGAAGATTGCTTGAAGACTCTTCCAAGCCCCAAAGCACTTCCCAGCTGCTCTGCAGATCCCTGAGGCTTTCCCCTGCCACCGCATCCTCGGACTTGGAAATTTCATCCCACTTATTTCTTTGCAACAGGAAAATGGGCAAAGCCCACTCATTTACCTACATGATCCTGGTCCCGCTGCTGATGAGCAGCAAAATTAGGAACTTGTGTCTCACCCTGCTCTGTTTTACGCCGTGTTTGAGCACCTTGAAGCTAAAGCACTGGGAGAAAAGCCTTGAGCAGGTCAGCATGTCTATCCTGGGGTCTCCCAGTCACCACCGTAATTTGCTTTTACAACTGGAGGCTAGGGGTGTGCAAGGCTTACCGGTGCCTGCCTGCCCGCTGCGTGCCAGCTGCTGCTGGAATACACCGTTTGGTACAACTGGAGGCTAGGGGTGTGCAAGGCTTACCAGTGCCTGCCTGCCCGCTGCATGCCAGCTGCTGCTGGAATACACATGATTTTCCTTCTTACTACCTAATGACACTTCTTGCCCAGAATTAATTAGCGAATGTAAGAAATAACCTTCCTAACCAGAACCTCCATTTCTAGCCTGCAGCACCTTTTGCAAACAAATTTTACATGTTTGAGATTTAAATTCGTATTAAATCATTAGCGCTGATCTTCAGAGAAGGGGAAGCAAATGTTGCTAACACACTACCCAAGCGCTCAAGATCGTTGCATATTTTATACCATTCCTCTCTCCGCTAATTGACTTAATGCTGCACGCAGCTGGGAGCGCATTTGCATCCCCGAAAGGACCACGGCACTCCGAAGACGTGCTTTTCCGCACGCCAATCTGACAGCTTGACTCACAACTGGCTCCCTCCAAAAAAATACCCATGCCGCACAGGTGTGGATGATTAGGGCCTGAACCAGAACTAACTTCTCTGCAAATTGTACTTGTTGCAGGACAAATTGAGTCTACTATGGCAGAAGCCAGAATAATTGCTCAGGGGAGCACGGGGCTTATCCGGCAGTTAATTCATTATTTGTACCTGCTCAGAGCCAGGATAGAAACAGCAGGCAAGGCGGCAGCAAACAAGGTACAAACTCCAGTATCTCAGGATCAATTTTTTCAGATAAAGGCTTATTGCTATCACGGCAAGGTTGCAAAACACCTCTACAAGCGCTTACAGTGCAGGGTGAAGTAAGAGGAAGGAGATGTTTTACTACCATCCTTTAGTTTTGTGATAAGATACACAGACCTGAATGCAATTAATGCTGCCGTTTGGGCTTTGCCATGCCTTCCTATGCACCCCAAAGTCAGAGTCTGGAGGGGAAACGCATCTCAAGCTGGGAGGGCAGATCCCACCTTCGCAAGGGTGCCAGGAGAAGGCAAGCAGCGCCTGCCAGCGGTGGCTGTGGATGGTCTTGCCGTGTGTCAAGCTGACACTTGAGAAAGAAAGAGCAGTTTGAAAAAAGCATTTACAACCATTAGCACCAAAAGCGATGTGGACGCCGAGCTCTGCCGTCTTTCTAGTGACACTTATGGTACCAGGGCTGACTTTGCTGCACACTCCTGAGGATACCCCTTGTTGCTGTTCTAAATACACCTCCTCAAGGGACAGGGTCTTCTCCACAGCTGCCTGGGGTGACCCCACATCGGCCCCCATCTCCACCATCCCCTCTCTGGTCACATCTGTGCAGGTGGCCCCCAGGGGCAGCTATTGCCCACCCCTCCCAGCAGCGATTCCCACCCACAGAAGTGGAGTCCCATGGCCACGCGATGAGACACGCCGCGGCACTGGGGCTCAACTTCTGTAAGGGCTTCTGGAAGATCTGGGAAGCCAATTGTTTAAAAAAAAAAAAAAAATCAAGCCTGTCACCAGGGCACAAAAAAAAGCTCAGGCACTGTGTAAAGTCCTCGAGGCAAAGCAAAGCTGCTCCTAACCTCAGCATCACCTTTAACAGACGTGACCAATTGGAATAGCACGTGTCTCCATTCAGTGGGGATATTTCCTGACTTTTGGGGTTTTTTTGTAGTCCTGACCAGTGCAGGGAATCACCGTGAATCTTCATTTGCTTTACTGCATTCATACTGGATTTACTATAGTATATTTTTTTAACATTAAAAATACACCATTTTGGCTAATGGTCATACAGATCTTCATACTCACATTAGCTCAATCTGATTTATCATTGCTTAATACTTTTATAGAGTTTAATTATTTACTAGTGTGGAACAGTAAGAATATTGCCAATTCTTTCATTCCCATGAAATGAAATGCAGAACTGCCGGCGAGCGAGGCAGCGGACGGTGACGAGCCCAACGTGGTCACAGAGCAGGCCAAGATGATGTGGTTGGGGCCATCACATTTGCTACTGTGGGCAGCTGGGGAGCTTCCCTACCCAATACAGGCACGGGATAGTTTTTATTTCAATTGAGAGAACGTCGTAGTTAAGATAATCTCAGGCAAATTTACGCTATTTGTTCTGCGCCATTACACAGCCATTTTTGCTAAAGCAAGCGATAATTAATCTGTTTGTCCCCCTTGTATTTATAGGTAGCACAAATATAGTCATTTTTCTATTCCCTAAAAAGAAATGCTTCCCACGTGGAAAAGCAGTTATCGTACTGTGAGCATGTTTGACTCAGTAAGGGCATCTGTACTGCACCCTATTAGCAGCGCCATCTCTCCATCAGTTCCCAAATGGAACAGAAGAAAATGCAATACGAATTCGCACAGTACACTGGTCGGAGAAATACCTAGAGAGAAAAGAATAATAAATCCAGTCTGCACCACACTGCTGAAGGAACCCTAGTGCCTTCATTACTGCTGCAGCACAGGAAGGCCACCTCTGCCGCTCCCTTGAAATGACACCATCACCTTTAGCCATTTAATGACTCGTATCGTCACTCGGACCGGACCTGCATTTGTCTTCGGAAAAAACATAACCCAGGGAAGGAAGAGCAACCGGTGCACGTTAGTACGTCTGGGAGGTGAGTGGCAAAATCCATCTACGAGCTAAACAAGGGAGCAAACAGCTAAAAACCAAGTTGCATTTCCCTTCTCATCCTGCAAACACTAAAAAATATGCTCACAGCTACGTGCGTAAAATATCCACATTGGGGTTATTGACTAGCAAGCCGTTGGAGGAAAAAAGGCATGAAGGAAACCTGCCAGTGGAGAGCCATATATGACCTCAGTCTGCCCGCAGCCAGCCCTGCAGAGACTAAGGAGGCACGGCCAGGCGTGAAACGGCGTCAGTAAGTAACACCGATACCCATGCTGCACCAGCGCCAGCAATTCCGCACCATAATTATGGATTAGCGCCTTGTTTTCAGTCCGTGCTGTGCTGCTGAGCCTCCAGATGAGGACAGGCTGAGAGAGCTGGGTTTGTTCAGCCTGGAGAAGAGGAGGCTTAGAGGGGATCTCACCACCACCTACCAGTACCTAAGGGGTAACTACAAGGAAGATGGAGGCTCCCTTCCCACAGGGAGTCACATGGAGAGGACAAGGGGGAATGGATGCAAGTTGCTCTTGGGGAGATTCCAAATGGACATGAGAGGGAAATTTTTGACCATGAGAACAGTCAACCATTGGAATAATCTCCCCAGGGGAGTGGTTGACTCTGCCACGTTGGACACATTCAAGCCTCAGCTGGACAGGGTGCTGGGCCATCTTGTCTAGGCTGTGCTCTTACCTAGAAAGGTTGGACCAGATGGCCCTTGAGGTCCCTTCCAACCCGGGATTCTATGATTCTATGATATTTTGCTCCATTTTAACCTTGAAGGCAAAACTGTTATTTTAAATGTTAAAAATGCCATGTATTGAGGAGGGGAAAAAATAGTAAGAGAAGTTGTTGGTAGACTTGTGGCTGTGAATAGCAGCGCCCCAGCCCACGCTGATAGGAAGGGCTGCCTGGTGTGCAAGGTGGGTTTCTGTCCTTCATGCCCTGCATGGTGAGCAGCTGAACATATCCGTGAGGAATGGGAAAAGCCACATCTCAGTGATGGCTCTGCACGAGAAGAGTGATTGAACACATTATGGGTTAGGGAAGGTAACACTTCCAGGACTGTCCTCCGAGGACAGGAATGAGAAAGGAATTGATTTCACCTCCCCCTAACACTCCTTTATAGTAATGGAGTGCCTGTTTGTTGTCTGGATAGTAGAAATAAAAATCCCAGTCAGCCCCTTTGCTTTGTGTAAGTAAGTGGTAATTCACAGGGAAGGGTGGGGGGGGACATGGGATGGGATGGGACAGGACACATGCAACACTAGAGCTGAGCTCTCCTGCAAAGGGGAGAGCCCACGGGCGATGATCTCCAGCTCCCTGCCACCATCTCACCACCGCTCACCTCCCACCAGCGCTCGCAGCCCACCCTTGCCGCAGAAAGGGGCTGAAGTATCCAGCCCAGCTCTGCAAGGAACCCCCCGATTGCTCCTCTGTGCATCTGCAGCTTCTTCCCCACTTCCCCATAAGGGTGGGTGGTGTGGGAGACTGAATAGCCAGCTAATTGTCTCAGAGCTTGCTCTTTTGTGTGCTTATCTGAGAAGACCAGTGTTGCCAAAGATGGGGTGGCTCGCAGGCTTGCTGAAGCAGCAGACCATGACACCCCAGTCATGGGTGTCATGAACAGTCTGAACAAAGAACAGAGCCCACCAAAAGTAAAGCGCATGAAACGTATGCGCAAGCATGTGCCTTAGGCATGCAGCCTATAAAAGGCCGCCGTCTCAGACCCCTGGGGGCACCACCAACTCCACGGGCAACCACTGAAGACCCTGTGGAACCACTGACTCCACGGGCAATCACTGAAGGCTCTGGCAACCACCGACCCCACAGGAGACCACCGAAGACCCTATGCAATCATCAACTCCACATGTGTGATCACCTACCACCAAAGACCCCAGAAGCACGAACCCTCAGGACGCCACGGATCCATGGTGGTGACTGCACTCTTCCATCTGGATCTCTTGCTTGATTTCCCATCTTTCCTTCCTTCCTTTCCTATCGCTGCTTTCTTTCTTTCCCTCAATGAGTTAATAAATGAGTGAACTTACGACATCTGACCTTGTTTGTGTCTTAATCTCACTTGAATGGATCGAACCTAAAATGAGAGGTTGGTCTGGCCGCCCCTCGCCTCCCAGACTCATCTGAGGTTGGCTAGAAAGCAAGGGGGGCCTTCCTCTCATCCAACAAAATTGGATCCTAACAGGCGGGTGCCAGCATCGCTGTGCATCGCCTTCTGGCTCTCCCCCGGGGTATTTCATGCTCCCGAGCTGTTCACTCTGCTGATGCTCAGCCCTTGGCCCACTCGCATGAAGATGAAGGATTCGGGGAGCTGCAGGCACAGCCAGGACCTGATCCCTGTTCCGTGCTGATACCAAACCAGCAAAACTATCAGCCTCACTAAGAACAACATACCACCCTTATAAATTAACCCAGATTTTTTTCACCTTACACCTGCTGGAAGAGCTACCCTGGGCCAGCACTGCCCCACGCAGGCGGCAGCGGAGGATCAGAGCCCAGCTCCATATTTTTGCAGCCAAGGTCTGCTTTCAGCTAGGCAGCAAATGAACTCCTCAGGGAAGCAGGACATGCTCTCCACAGAAGAGATTTCGCACCAGTGCCTAGGTCCATTTGTGAAATTGGTCATCTGATGAAGCAATTCGGGAGCGGGGCCCTGCACCCACGGCCGGACAATGCCGACATTTCTGGTCTCTCCCAGCTGCGCTGCAATAGATGGAGCCGTCAGGTCCAGCGCGCCATTTCATTTTCATTCGAGCACCTACTTAATATTCATCATGTTATAGGGCGACATTTTTACGTCAGGAAAAACACAAGCGCTCTCCCAAAATGACTCAAGGGCAATAAAGAATAAATTGTCTTTAAACCTCTATAAAGGATGCTGAAGTCACAAACAAGGCGTAAAATAATATGGAGCTGGAAAGTGCTTTTTCCTTATTAGACTTATCAAAGTAAAACTAGGCTGGCAAGCTTGTTCTATCAAGCAAATGGATGTGGTAAAAAAGGAAATGAAAATTCTGCTTCATATTCATTGTTTCAGTGTCAGCAAGGGAGAAAAAAGCTCCACTTGAAATTTTTGGGGTTTTTTTTTGCTTTAGAAAGCCGATCTGAAGTTTTACAGGAAAAAGTAAGCAAAGCTGTTAAGGAAGCAAAAGAAAATCAAAGATAATTAATAGAAACAAAGCAAGCAGCAGAAGAGGCCAGACAAAGTGCCTAATGCTAAATAAAATGTGAAACACAGAACATGCTCGACTTCACCAAGCAGCAGCTCCGGGCACCAGCAGCATTTTAACTGGGAGATTTCTATTCCAGAGCTCCCAGTGCTGGCCCAGCCAGCGCCACTGCTGGCCCTGCCCCGTGGCCGGTGGCCACCAGCCCCTCTGCTCCCTGCATCGGCAGCAGGGGTTAGCTCCAACCACACAAAAGATTGTTCTTTTCTGTTTAAATTAGGTTTTAACACAGTCCTGGTAGCAGCACCGAATAGTTGCACCCAGGAACCGCTGGACCCGTGAAATAAAGCCGGACTATTTCCCAGGTTAAAAAGAGACTCATGCCTGGAACAGCAGAAGGCTAAGGGAGAAGAGGACTAGTGACTAAAAATAGAGGGGGGGGTCTTAATGCCTCTGTGTGTGCATTTTGCATTTCTACAGCCTTGATAAATGAACACAGTTTTCTCTGTAAGACGACGACAGGAGAAACAAGTTTCAAGCAAGTCCCATATCCCGCGTCCGAGACCTGGGAGGGAGTTGGTCCTACAGCCAGCACTGCGTCCCCCGTCCTCTGGGCTGCCACACTCCCCATTTCATTTCAAATTTCACAGCATTTGGCTTCCCCCCCCCACGCTTAAAATCCACCTCCCAGGTCTACGTGATTAGGTGAGACAGGCAGCTCTCTGGCTTTTAGAGTTGTACATTCCTGGCTGTCATGGTGATGAAAATAAGATGATGAAGAGTAAAAGCACTAGCATTATATGGAAAAAATACTCAAAATTTTCATTACTGGGGAGAGTCATCCCTCATGATTTGTGAGCAGGGTTGCCAATTCAGCCAGTTGTACGATTTCTGTAAAAGGGAAATCATAACTGTGTGCAGCGGGAACTGCCGAGGGGATCCAGCAGGCTCATCTCAGACGGCGGCTCTTCATTTCTAAAGTGTGTTCTGCCAGTACATCAAAAATACTGCACAACTTTACAAAATAGAAGAGGGTCTTTTGTAGCTGTGTTTTTGAGGGGCTTTTTTTGGTCAAAGATCATAGAATCATAGAATGTTTTGGGCTGGAAGGGACCCCTAGAGGTCATCTAGTCCAATCCCCCTGCAGTGAGCAGGGACACTGCTAACCAGATCAGGTTGCTCAGAGCCCCGTCCAACCTGGCCTTGAATGTTTCCAGGGATGGGGCCTCCACTACCT
>NW_009260274.1:1462852-1469686 GCF_000687185.1 Egretta garzetta | reverse complement strand
TGACATACATTGGTTTTCCTTTGTCCACTGTTGCTGTCACACCATCATAGAAAGTCACTAGGTTTGTCAGGCAGGACTTGCCCTTGGTGAAGCCATGCTGGCTATCTCGAATTATCTCCCTGGCCTCCATGTGCCTTAGCATAATAGCTTCTAGGAGGATCTGTTCCATGATCTTCCCAGGCACAGAGGTGAGGCTGGCAGGTCGGTAGTTCCCGGGGTCTTCCTTTCTACTCTTTTTGAAAATGGGCACAATGTTTCCCTTTTTCCAGTCACGAGGGACTTCACCTGACTGCCATGACTTTTCAAATATCATGGAGAGTGGCTTGGCGACTACATCGGCCAATTCCCTCAGATGATCCGTTGTTGCATGTCCAGGAGTGGAAAAAGAATAGGAGTTTGATCCCTTCAGCCTTTCTACAGCCTGCTGAGTGCAATGAACAGATTTGTACTCCTTTCCCTTACATCCCTTACATTCGGTCCCACAGGCTCACCGGCACAGATTTTTTGTGGACAAAGCTTGATGAGATTGGGAAATAATGCCAGCCCCTGCTCCTGTAGAAAACACAGAATTACTGGAGAGTGGTTTATGTAAATATATTCTCTTTCTTCAGAAGAGGACAGTGGTTTTAATGACAAATTGAGTGAAAGCTCACTTGGCGTGAGGCAAATAAAACAGTAAATATTTCGAGTTACCGCTTTGCAGTAATAGAGACTGCATTTAAAAATAATTGCTGCGGATCCGCCATATCATACAAAGGAACAGAGTGACAAGGCGACCGTGATGTGACACATCTGCATTACAGCTTTTCATCTCAATTCAGCCTTCTACCAGGCTCCATCAGCTGATTGCATTCAGTATGCGCAGCGATATTTTCTGCCAGTCTCGACTGGAGAAGCAGCAGCAATCTCGTGACACTTCCCAGCAATGAACCTGCCTGAATGTCACCGCTGCCACCGCAGCGTGCAGCCGTGGGGCGCGGGGTAGAGCTTATATAGATATCTGTCTCCGATGCTCCTCTGCTGAGCCCATCGCGCACGGGCTGTCGCAATAGAAACCAGAGCCAGGACTGGGACTAAGATACAAAACCCCATTTTCTCCACTGCAGGACTGCCAGACACTGGAAGATGAAGTGTTTTGCCCAGTTAAGAAAGCGGTGTGGGGCCGTTAGAGAAAACAACAGACCGCTGTGCGGTGCTCTGGTATGACCTGTCGCTGCTGTGACTTTTCCTTGCAGTCCCTCGGTCTGTCTGTCACCGGGAGACACAGCTCGGACACATTCTCTGGATTTCAGTGAATGTGTTTCTTACACCTCTCAAAACAAACCATTCAACTATAGCGGCTGAAACACAAGCAGTCACCGGCGCTTCAGCTGGGTTACAACCCACACGAGTTCTCCGTAGTGTATGTTGGAAGAAAAAAAACCTTCTGCCATAGAGAAATCTCTTCTCCAAAGTCCTGCTTTGGATTGCTTATCTGAGGACAAGACTTTTGTTCCACCAGAGGAAAGACTTAGAACATCCCCTACACATAGGAAAAACACTGATGGCGACTGTCGCTGTGGACTTTCTGCATTGTTTTTTCACAAGGCATGGAAGATGATAGATTAAATCTCTGGTGCATCCGGTCACCAAAACCATCCTGTATTTCCACCCTCAGGTAAACCCCAACTACTCCGCTTAAATAAATTTGGGTACCCTTGGTCTACCCAATGCATGCAAGCAAAGTAGCATAACCCTTCTGCTGCGGAATTGCAGCCACAGACCACGTTTCTCACAGTACACCCAGATCTTTCACTGGTCTGACCCATCAATTGGTAGGATGTTCTTCTCTAATCCAGTCACTGAGCTGAACTGACTAGCAATATAGAAGGCAAAAACAAATTGTGTAATTAAGTCACTTAATTTGCCACATGAGGTGTTTCAGGATCAATGAATTCATATTTGCAAAGGGCACTGACAGTGGAAAACTCTACGGAAGCAACAGACAAAACCTATAAATGACTTGATCATCTCTAAGTGAAGTCAATAGGCATCATTTACTGACTCTGGATCAGCTACACCCCTCCAAATACAGTTTTACCTGATGCTACAACAGTGTCAGAGGAGTGCCACTACATGCGCATTAATTCCTGCTAAACACAGGTTTCAGGACGGAGCTACCCAAGGGTACTTGCAATGGAGAGAGGAAACAGTGCTTCATCCCTTGGCCTAATCCTGCTGCTGTGCAGTGTTGTGATTACTGGGTGATGCCAGCAGCCTTGGAAACACCATTTCTGGGCTGCATCCATCCTCTCAGACACTTCTGCAGAAAAGCTACTTGAGGGCTGCTCACATGGGGTAGGAGCCAGATTGCACAACACCACCGCCACCCTACCCCCCCACCCCCAAAAAAGAAAAAAATAAAATTACAACTGCTGTCTTCCTCATCTGCAAAATTAATGCTTGGTGCACCACTTCATCCACATACTGTTGAAAGATTCTTCACTGTTATTATGTTTGAAGAGTTTTTTTTCCAAATGTCATGTTGGCATGTAACAACCACAATATTCATAACATGCAGGTGAACTTTTATAAAGCAGAGGAGAAAATTAACATTCTTCCTTATCAGGGGAAATTGAATCTGATTTTTCATTCCATCAAAACATCTCTTCACAGACAGGATAAATCCCATAAATTGCTTTAACCCATGTAGCCATCTAGAGCCCATTCTATACGCTATTGTAACAAAGCATGTAATCAAAGTAAATGAACATAATTACCAACGAGTGCAAATATGGGGTTTCTGGATTCTTTTCACAGACAGTCCATATGTGACTATTTTACCATATGTTTTCATTTAAAAATAAGAATAAACTGTATTAGCTTGGAAGGTGAAAGGGTATACATTAAAAATTCATGCAGAAAGCATCCTGTAGCTTTGATTACCACTATAGCTATTCATTCAAATCTAGTCTTTTCTCCCCAAATATAAATGTAACCAAATCATGGAGTGTGGCCAAATAATAACCTGTTCCAAGGTACAGTGGGGTCCCATGCTATCAGACTTCACAGCGAGACGCTCATTTCATTTCTCTCTACCAGGTAGGAACAAGAAATGACTGCATGCGCTTCCGTTTACGGAATGGCAGTTCAGGTGCATCCCTCTGGTCTTTAGACTCATGTTCCTAGCCCTAGTTATCCCGAGGCATCAGATGGACTTCTTTCAGGCAACCCCATGGCTGTACAGCTTCCTTGACCGGTACAAACCCCCCTAACACAGCACGTCCCCAACTGCGCACTGCACCAGGCAGGGGTGATGCTGCCCTGGTGAGATCCCACCTGGAGTACTGTGTCCATTGCTGGGCTCCCCAGTTCAAGAAAGATGAGGAACTCCTAGAAAGAGTCCAGAGGAGAGCAACTAGGATGATAAAGGGACTGGAGCATCTCCTCTACAAGGAAAGGCTGAGAGAGTTGGGCTTGTTCAGCCTGAAGAAGAGAAGACTGAGAGGGGACCTCATCAACACATACAAATATCTTAAGGGTGGAAGTCAGGAGGACAGAGCAGTGGTGCCCAGCGACAGGACAAGGGGCAATGGATACAAACTGAAACATAAGAGGTTTCAGTTGAATATGAGGAAGAACTTCTTTACCTTGAGGGTGACAGAGCACTGGAACAGGCTGCCCAGGGGGGTTGTGGAGTCTCCTTCTCTGGAGATATTCAAAGCCCGCCTGGATGAAGTCCTGTGTAACATGCTCTAGGAGAACCTGCTTTAGCAGGGGGGTTGGACTAGATGATCTCCCGAGGTCCCTTCCAACCCTTGCCATTCTGGGATTCTGTGTGATTCTGTGAGATGCCCTTCCCTACAGATGCAGCATGACCAGAAGGAATTACATGCGACTTTCTTTAGCTTCCACGTCTGACAGAAGCAGGAGGCGCGACCTGGCATTATGTCTTACAAGTCAGGTCATGTCACAGCACAACAGCTTAAGGGCACGGCTGGTGGCCCAAGCCACCTCCGCAGTGAAATGACAGCAACAGAGTTACCCGTCAGGTCGTGGCTCCGGGAGTCAGAGAACGCATGCATATTGATGGGAAGTAATAGTATGCGCACAGATACATCTTCATAAAGATAAAATAAATCAAGCTCCTGTCCAGGATGGGCTCATGTCACAGCTGTAAGATGTGGAAGTTAATTCATTTAAATTACATTTTAAACCAGACAGAACCATAATCTGTCCTGAGGCACATTAATACATCAGGTATCCTGATCCATCTTTCAAAAGGTCCTGAGTTAGATCTTTTTTTTTTTTTCCCCACCATTACTGCTTCCCAATTGAAAACAAGCCCCCAAATTGTATTTAAACTACATCTCCCCTTCCACTCGTAAGCACAAATTAAGTTACATATTTAGAAAAAAATAAGTCTTTCAAGAAACCAGCTATGCCACGTTAGCAGCAAATGGCCTGATCTCTAAAGATAACTTCATACTTATCAGGACTAATCCAAACTGGAAGTGCTCAACTGATTTTTTTTTCCCCCAAGATAATATTTTCATTTCCTGATGAAACTGGCCATGAATGCAAGCACACTTAAGCAAAGAAAACTACGCAATTAGGCTCGTCTTCCGACACATATGAATACAAGCACAAGCTAATTTAGCTACGTTGTCTTGTAAGAATTTTTACACTACTCTGCTTCCAGAGCAAAGAAAATCACAGTCTTTGCTCTTGACTGTAGCACCCGAAGTTCAAGTGTTCAGTGACGCTTCTGGTGTGGTTGCTGGAGGGGAGGGGAGTTCAGCTGGGATCCAGCCCTACTAAGGTGGAAGCTCCCCAAGACTTCAGGATATTTCTCCAGGAAAAATGCCATTTGATGTTACATACCTGCTACAAACCCCCAGATGTCCAAAGTGTTCAGGCACAGCGACATGCGTAGACGCAGTACCTGTGCATGCACATATCCCATTCCTGAGCATAACCGAAATGACTGCAGGAACGATGGAGGCACGCAACGCTTCAGTACTTCTTGGTAATTTGTTTTCTGTGGTGTCTTAGTTCAGTTGCTGTTATTTTGTTTTACTGTTGGGCGTTAGGGAGTCTTTGAATGGAGGAGAGAAAATGCCACAGAAGATAGATCTCAAAAAGAAGTTGCACGTTTTACAGCTATAATACCAAAGTAGGAGACGCCTGGCAGCGGACATTGAAATCAAGCGTCAAAACAAAAGATGACAAAATGCAGACTCTTTCGTTACCTGGCTATTAACTACCAAGACAGATTGCCGGGGCGTTTGGCAAGCTCTTCATCCTCAGATGCTTTCACTTATAATCACGTACATGTCTTAATGGAGTGCCCTAGCTGGGGGTATAGGAGTTACCTTCCTGAACTGGACCAAGGTCTCTCTCCTGTCTTCGGCAGGGGTCAGCACCAGCTACTTCAGCATAAAGCTTAGAAACCCCAATTCGGTAAGGATTGGGAGTAATCCCTCTTCCATGTCACAACTCGTTTTGGACTCTGAAAGGTAGGAGCTGCCTTTCAGTGCTCCCACAGGAGGCTGGCCATCCCTCCCAGCACATCTGCCTAGGGCCCTTACAAACAGCAGTTACCTTGGTATCTGCCTGAACAACCGATTCCTTTTTTTTCCATTATGCTGCATTCTCAGCCTCACGGACCCTGCAGCGTCACCAGCTCCTCGGTTCAATTTCACAGCTTAATTCACTCCCAAATTATCAAATACATGCAATTACATCGTGACATTTGAATCCAAGCTGGACGACGAGCAGACACAGGGTTCACGTGCACACTGGCAGACACAGCCCATTGCCGGCAGTGCCTGTCTCTAACAGCAGCCTCGTCAGCCTTCCCTTCTCTTATTTTAGCTCACAAAGTCAAGCAGGTGCACGCATGCCCTAAAGGGCTTCACTGAACTGCAAGAGCTCTGCAGCCGATGTGGTCCCTCACGTGTCCTCACGTGCAGCTCCCAGCCCCAGCATGAACCATGCCTGGTCCCTTGGGACACCCTGGTGGGCTTTGGCCAGAAGGTGCTACAGCATAAGTGGGGAGATGGACCGTGTGAAGGCCACCGAACTGAAGCACAACCCCAGATCCATCTGCTCACCATAAACACACTTTGCAGCACTGTACAGGAGCTCCTCCGCTCCCCCAGGCAGTTCACCACGCCGCCCGCATCTCCTGTGCTGGACATCACTGTTTGGACTCTCATTTACCCTGATGTTGAGGGCAATGACCACATGTTGCATCCATCATTTCGTGTTGTTATTACACCAACTTTCCCATGCCAATGCCTTTTTGAACAGCACGCTTAATTGAGTTTATGCCTTCATTATTCAGAGAGTACCATTCTCCTCACGTCGTGTCCCACAGACAAAATATACTAAGATCTAGCAGTATTCCTCCTAATAGCTCTGGATCATCATTCCCCTTGTAACTCTTACTCTGTACATGTTACTCAAAGGTTCAGTACAGGGCACCGTTAAATAAAGATTTAAGCCCCTGATGTTGCTGGGGAACACCAGATCCTGCTTTTTATACCATAAACAGTTATAGCTCTAAGGAAGAAAGTAGGGCCAGCTGCACATCTTCAGGGCCAGAAATAAGTGAGGCAATTTCCCCTTGCAATTCCCTCAGCCTTTTTTTTTTCAGTGTGGGAAGAGGAAAGCGCATTCCTGACCTTGCTTGGGTGACACAATATCATCTCAATTCGATGCTGCGGGAGAAACGCTGAATGTGAGGGATCCTGACCTGGGAAGGAAACGTAGCTACACCACCATCATTTTTTTTCAATGAAACCGTAATATTGAAATCTGTGAATATTGAAAGCTGTGAATAGCAACATA
>NW_009260274.1:1444810-1462388 GCF_000687185.1 Egretta garzetta | reverse complement strand
TCAGCTGGGATCCAGCCCTACTAAGGTGGAAGCTCCCCAAGACTTCAGGATATTTCTCCAGGAAAAATGCCATTTGATGTTACATACCTGCTACAAACCCCCAGATGTCCAAAGTGTTCAGGCACAGCGACATGCGTAGACGCAGTACCTGTGCATGCACATATCCCATTCCTGAGCATAACCGAAATGACTGCAGGAACGATGGAGGCACGCAACGCTTCAGTACTTCTTGGTAATTTGTTTTCTGTGGTGTCTTAGTTCAGTTGCTGTTATTTTGTTTTACTGTTGGGCGTTAGGGAGTCTTTGAATGGAGGAGAGAAAATGCCACAGAAGATAGATCTCAAAAAGAAGTTGCACGTTTTACAGCTATAATACCAAAGTAGGAGACGCCTGGCAGCGGACATTGAAATCAAGCGTCAAAACAAAAGATGACAAAATGCAGACTCTTTCGTTACCTGGCTATTAACTACCAAGACAGATTGCCGGGGCGTTTGGCAAGCTCTTCATCCTCAGATGCTTTCACTTATAATCACGTACATGTCTTAATGGAGTGCCCTAGCTGGGGGTATAGGAGTTACCTTCCTGAACTGGACCAAGGTCTCTCTCCTGTCTTCGGCAGGGGTCAGCACCAGCTACTTCAGCATAAAGCTTAGAAACCCCAATTCGGTAAGGATTGGGAGTAATCCCTCTTCCATGTCACAACTCGTTTTGGACTCTGAAAGGTAGGAGCTGCCTTTCAGTGCTCCCACAGGAGGCTGGCCATCCCTCCCAGCACATCTGCCTAGGGCCCTTACAAACAGCAGTTACCTTGGTATCTGCCTGAACAACCGATTCCTTTTTTTTCCATTATGCTGCATTCTCAGCCTCACGGACCCTGCAGCGTCACCAGCTCCTCGGTTCAATTTCACAGCTTAATTCACTCCCAAATTATCAAATACATGCAATTACATCGTGACATTTGAATCCAAGCTGGACGACGAGCAGACACAGGGTTCACGTGCACACCGGCAGACACCGCCCATTGCCAGCAGCGCCTGTCTCTAACAGCAGCCTCGTCAGCCTTCCCTTCTCTTATTTTAGCTCACAAAGTCAAGCAGGTGCACGCATGCCCTAAAGGGCTTCACTGAACTGCAAGAGCTCTGCAGCCGATGTGGTCCCTCACGTGTCCTCACGTGCAGCTCCCAGCCCCAGCATGAACCATGCCTGGTCCCTTGGGACACCCTGGTGGGCTTTGGACAGAAGGTGCTACAGCACAAGTGGGGAGATGGACCGCGTGAAGGCCACCGAACTGAAGCACAACCCCAGATCCATCTGCTCACCATAAACACACTTTGCAGCACTGTACAGGAGCTCCTCCGCTCCCCCAGGCAGTTCACCACGCCGCCCGCATCTCCTGTGCTGGACATCACTGTTTGGACTCTCATTTACCCTGATGTTGAGGGCAATGACCACATGTTGCATCCATCATTTCGTGTTGTTATTACACCAACTTTCCCATGCCAATGCCTTTTTGAACAGCACGCTTAATTGAGTTTATGCCTTCATTATTCAGAGAGTACCATTCTCCTCACGTCGTGTCCCACAGACAAAATATACTAAGATCTAGCAGTATTCCTCCTAATAGCTCTGGATCATCATTCCCCTTGTAACTCTTACTCTGTACATGTTACTCAAAGGTTCAGTACAGGGCACCGTTAAATAAAGATTTAAGCCCCTGATGTTGCTGGGGAACACCAGATCCTGCTTTTTATACCATAAACAGTTATAGCTCTAAGGAAGAAAGTAGGGCCAGCTGCACATCTTCAGGGCCAGAAATAAGTGAGGCAATTTCCCCTTGCAATTCCCTCAGCCTTTTTTTTTTCAGTGTGGGAAGAGGAAAGCGCATTCCTGACCTTGCTTGGGTGACACAATATCATCTCAATTCGATGCTGCGGGAGAAACGCTGAATGTGAGGGATCCTGACCTGGGAAGGAAACGTAGCTACACCACCATCATTTTTTTTCAATGAAACCGTAATATTGAAATCTGTGAATATTGAAAGCTGTGAATAGCAACATAACAAGACGAGCATTGCCTGCTGCCCTACTTCCAGCCTTCTCTCGCAATCATCTCCCCTGAAGTAACTGCGGGCTGAGGAGGACCACGCCAGTGGTCTATTCTTTTTTTTCTCTTCTTTCTAATTATTGGAATAAGCAGCATCATTGAGCTAAAAATAAGACCAAGCATTCTCCAGATCTGCAATTATTCTCTCAACTTGTACTTGTCTCTAACATTGCTTTCACTAATCACTACAGCACAAAATATGCCAGAATTGTTTGGAATCCGAGTCCAATCTCAGACGCAGCAAAAGACTAATAATGAATGATGTTTACACACATTTAATTCAACGTACCAGAAGCAATTTTCTCACTCTCTTTAGCATTTTATTTGCTTATAAATACAAGTCAATACCACAAGATGGCACTTTCCTACTTGCGACACACACTATTATAAACACTTACCCTCTTCAAATGTTCCCAGATGTTTACGACATTTAACTTCTCAGTGGTTTCAAAACATTTAAAAAAGCAAGACCTTCTACAAACTGCATTTGTGTTTGATGTATATTAAATGAGGTCAGGTAATTAAATTCAAAAAAAGAATTTATAAATATTTCAGATAAGAAAATTTAAATACAAAAGCAGAGTTTGTATTAATTAAACTGAATAACAATTTAAACTGGTTGTAATGTATCTACATGGTTTAATTGAATTTAAAATACTTTTTAAACAATCAAACTCTCTAGCCGTTCATCAAAACACCTATCTACTCAACTCTTTAAAAAATATTCTTCGTTAAGAAACCACCTATGCTTTTTCATAACAATCCTTATTCTGTCCTGTAGGTGGAAATGAAGCAAAATCATATTCCAGACTAGAAAACAGGATAAGAAGGAAGAAACTTTAAAAAACCCGGTAACTTCAGACACTTCAACTCATTCTTCCTTGCGTTTCTCAAAATACATGATCCGGTTTAAAGTCTTTGAACGAAATGTAAACACTAGAAAACTCATTGTTGAAATATGTGAAGAATAAAGAACCTGCACTAATATAGTGCATAATGATGCTGTGTCAAACTTGTCATTTACAGTAAATGTCACATTTTCCTCAGGATTGTCATGCCTTTTTTTTTTACTGACTCCTTTTGATGTCTGTAGATTCTCTTTTTTTTTTTTTTTTATTCCCATTGCTCAACAGGAAGAGATGTATTTTCCGCTCTCTGCAGAAAAGTTTCACAAGATGCAAGTCTTTGACTCCTTTTTTTTTTTTTTTTTTTTTAATAAAGAGGTGGCAAAATTTTAAGCTTCCAATACTTCTGTTCTGCCTGGCATATTACATATCAGGAGATTCCTCAAAAAACTGAGAAGTCAGAGAGTTCCAAAAAAGAAAGCAGTTAAGGCAGTTGATGTCTACATTTGGATTTCTTTGTTACGTTACATATCAATGTCTCCATCATAGGCTAAGGTCAGAGGCTTCTGCTGCGGAGGAGTGCTTTGATGCTGCTTTGTTCTTTTGCTGCAAGAAAAGTATGTCAGGAGACAAAATTATAACCTGTAATAAGCTCAGAAATGTCATCAAAACCCAAACTTCAACAAAAAAAATCATCTTCCCACGCTGGCTACTTCATTTTGCAACTAGGTTGATGCTGCAGCACAGTGCCTACTTCCAAGAAAAACCACGTGGATCTGCCCGAATGCTATTGCGTGTGCGGTGCGGACACGCGGCCTGGCAAAAACGGGGACCCAACTGTGCTCTTCATCTGGAGAGGAAATAAAACGTATTTGTCTCCCGTGTCTTCTCACAGCTGACAAAACAAGGAACACCTTGCAGAAAAATTGAAACCTGAACTGCCTGGGAGTGGGATATTCTCATTTTTTCTTTGGCAGAGTATTGAAGCAACAATAATTATTATCAAGAAATACACTTCCTCACCAGCCTTCGAGTGATGGAGAACTATGTAATGTTATTTAAGAAATTCTCTGTATTCTCCACTGTGCAGCCACAGAGAAATGGTAGCTACATGGCTTGGCAAATAAGGAAGCTGCAACTCCTAAGCAGCATCCAAACGCTGTTATTTAAGCTTTTAATGGAAGAGAGAGAATGAGAGAAATAATAAAAGAGTGAGAGAGAATAAAAGTGATTTGGGATGGAAGTGGGCATTGATGCTGTCAAGGTCACGGTTGTGAGCCTCCAGTTGCCTGCCCTGATCTGACAGGGTTTGGGGCAGCTTGCACCATCAACATTCCTAAAGCCTGGGCCAGCTCTGTAGTCCTCAGGGACAGCCTTGCAGGACACATGGATGCTGGCCACCACTCCCTTCGTGTCCTCCAAGACACATCAAAGACAGTGCCTTTCCAAATACTCAAACCAGAGAGTGCAACACCAGCTTGGTCAAACCAGCCCAGCCTGGGGCGACGACTGCTTTGGAGGAGGGCAGACATCCCCCCCACCAGTACAGCCCACCACCAGCGATGCACTGGTGTAGACCAGGGCTTCGGAATGCCCGATACCCTATTTCTAACAGTGGCTGGCAACAGCAGCTTTAGACACAGGACATACTTCCACCTGATGTATTCACTGCAAAAACCTATTTAGGGATTTCCTGAGCTGGAGCGTACATCCAGAAAACCACAATTAACACCCAGAGACCCAATCTCCCGTGAACTGTTATGCCATCTTTGAATCCATTTATCTTCCTGGCGTGCACAGTCCCCGGCAGCGGGAAGCTCACAAGGTAATAATGCACTGTGTGAAAAATAAAATCTTTTGTTTATTTTAAACGATCATTTCATCAGATGCCTCCTACTTCTTATACTGTCGGAAATAAAAATTCCCTAGCGCCCTTTTCTACTCCATTCATGATTTCATAGATGTCTATTGTATTCCCACGTCAAACATCATTTTCCAACTGAATGCCCCTATTCTCTTTAGTCCTTCCTTGAGCGGAAGCCAGCCCCTCGATCCAATCAGCCTCCTTGCCTTTTTTCAGTTTTATCTTTTTTTTTTTTTTTTTTTAAATACAATAAAAAGCCCTTTTTAATCCCAGCAGAAGTCTGAATAAATATAAGTGCCTATTGATAACCAAAAATAATTCTTTCCCTGCTTGGCCACCATACTTCTTCACGTTTACATCTGTTAACATTTACAATTCGGAGAGTTTTAAATTACTCTGAGGTAGGGGCGAAATGAAGGCAGTTCAGTAATCCAAGCTCCACTCCTCCCTAAAGCCTTGAGGACTGAATCTCTGCAGCACTGTGATAGGTTTTGGATTGTTGAAATAAAACCCCCCTAGCTTTTATTTAAGAACAGAATATATGCCATACTCACCACATCAGGTAGGATGTAAAAATCAGGAAAACTATGATGAGGAACCCGCCAGCTGATACTCCGTATACCCACATCTTCAGTTTACCATCTGTTGGAAGGACAGAGAGAGAAAAGGGGAGAATAAAAAATTTTATTTTAAAGAACACAAATTTTTAAGAGATTAAGTAAAGAGAAAGCACACAAGCAAAATTAGTAGCATCACTGATGGGAAACACAGCAAGGACTGCCTGGGAATAATCCATAAACCCCACATTTTTTATAAGAAAAAAAAGATCCCTGTAAAAATCAATCATTTTAAAGACAAAATCTCAACTTTGGTCAGGAGTGTAGATTTTCCTCAGAGAAAACCAAAAAGGAACACTTCGTCTCCGTTTTCCGAAGCGGCGTTATTTCATGACCTCCTCTCTGGCTGAGCTCCTGCCGTTCATTACGAGGAGCCCGGGCTTATGGTGCAGCACGAGAAACACAACCCAGCCAAGTTCCTGCCCGTGGAAGGGAGCAGGGGCACGAGATAATTGCAGAGTGTTCGCTGGGGAGCCCCAGCGGCTCCTTAGCCAAAGGCAAGTTCAATGTGGAGCTGACCCAGAGAGAAAGGCAGCCAACACCTGATACGTTCAGCCTAAAGAAAAGAGGACTGAGAAGGGATGGGATTGTTCTCCCCAAATACTTGGGGGTCAGCTGGGGCAGACACCAGCGAGCACGAGTGAACAAGCTACTTAGAGCTGAAAAGAGCTTGGGCGATAAATGGGAATAAATTCGGCTTAGAATAAAACCAAGAATGCGCTTTGTAATAGAAAGAGGAACAAAGCTGTGTAAGAGGTTTCTAGCTGGGCCACAGGAGCGGGAGACACGAGTGGCTTTCAGACAAGGTAAGGCCTTTTGGGTTGGAACGACAGGGGACCCACTTTGTGACCCTGTGGGAACCCCTTCGCACACACGTGAGCTTATGTGTGTTGAAACACTTCCTTCCGATAGAAAGTCTCAAAACATTTTATTTGGACAGGTCCTTGATTACGGGCTTTGCATTAATAATAATAACTTTTAAAAGCACAATATTTCTGTTTCTTGCTCCATTCTGGCCATACAGCTTTCCTTGTGGGGCGATGCGATGGTGTTTTTTCCGTGTGGCAGCGGTCTGAGCTGATTCACATGGACAGAGCTGCTAACACAGATTGGAGGGGGGAACAGGAGCCCGCATCGTGCCCACGGACGTGGTCGGACAGCGGCCATCTCAAACTCCGCCATGCGAGCGAGGAGTTACTACACAGGACAATCACTGAGCCTCTTTCACATTTTCTGTTCGAATGATGAATTTTTTCAAAGGGAAACATATTTAATCAGATCCCATTCTTTCTTTTTTTTTCCTCCAGGCTCTGTGGAAAGGCTGAGTACCTCTCGCACAGATTTCTCTTTTCCGCAGAACACTTACAGCCTATCTCCCATATGAGAAGAGCTCCTCTTGTCAGGTCTGGGTTGGGTTTTTTTTTTTTTTTCTGAAGTCTGGGTATGAAATTTGTCACCCTCTCAAGTGGAGATGGCCAAGAAACATTTAGCAGCCCTGCAAAGGGACTGCCACAGCCACAAAAAGGCATCCCACCGTGTCTGCTATGAAAGCAGCTATGTTCTCCATCCCAACCTAAAGGCATCGGACCATGTCATCCTACAGTTTAAACAATGCTATTTAAATTGCCTCTCAACTTGAAGAAAGTTTCTTTACCTGAACTCTGGCCTCCCAGAGTGTGGTAAAGAAAGGAAAACCACAGCCTGATTCCAAATCAGTTCTGTGCACTCCTGCAGAGCATTTAAAAGAACAAAAACATCAGCCTCATTAAATCATAGTAAAATTTATGTTCCAAACTGTAAATGGGAAGGAAAATCACAAATTAACTGCAGGAAGGCAGGTATACGTTTACTGACAGATATAAGTCCTTAGACATACACAAATGTCAAGGACTATGGTACTGAAGGGCAGTAAATGCCATCCATACAGGCAGCATTCACCATAGACCTGCTGTTGAGGGCGTAACTGGTAGGTAACAGCGGTTTTCTGGCTCAGCTAGCAGTAATTATTGCAAATCCCCAGACTAGTAAGCCTGAGAGCCTGTTTAAGGGGAGCAATTACATATTTTGTCAAGAAGTTAGACAAAGGGGAGTGAGTTGAAGAGCACCAGCCTTGAGCTGGGGTCTGAAGGACACATACAGAAGAGTTACCTGCAGGATGCCATGGGGTTGGTGATACACTCAGCACACATGGAGCACGTTTATTCTTTTCCCATACATTGTTTCTATAACATTTCTGCCCTAATATTAAATAACACCGTGTTCTGTAAAAGCTCCTTAGTCCCCGTTTCTGTCTTGCAGTCCCTGGGGGAGAACTGGCTCGCAGATGCTGTGCTGAGGTCAAGCCCACCAGAAGCTTTCAGGGCTGCAGCCTTGAATGCTGATTTAAAAAGAGAGGGTTGCAGCATCCACCTACACTGCTCTCCCTTTTTCTAACCCCGTAAAGGTACCAGCTAAAGAGATGACACCTAAGTGAGACCGCCTACAGAGGGCCACGGATGCTGACAAAAAGGCAATTAACCCCAAACCTGTGACTCAAGCCACTGGTGAACTGCGTGGGCTTCTGGATGATGGGTTTGATGGAAACCCAGCCGACTTTAAAAGGCTTTGGACTGAGCTCTATGAGCTCGGAGACTGTCAATGCAAAGGTTAACTACTGTATGCAAATCAAATATGTAAATGTAACATTCAAAGTGTGATCACATATATCAGACAGAATTATGGCTCCCCGAATCCCCTAGCAGAACCTTTCGTTACATGTTTTCTGAAGTCTCGCGTTCATTACAAACTAATAGGAAACAAATGCAATGCCAGGTAACAGAAGGGGGGGAAGACTGCGCTGCCAGTGCTTTAGAAGATGGGGAGAACTAACACATTTAAGTAAGACTTGATGCACCTGACACCTTTGTCTCCCATTTTAAAGTCCCATTTGCATTTTAGAAATTTATTTTTAATAAATTGGTCCTGAAAAATAACAGTCAAAATGGTAATCAGCTATTACAGCTACAGCACCAGTCCTGTGGACCTGTCTGGGCACGTCCAGCATGTGGTTCCAACTGGGAAGCATTTTATGGTGTGGAAGTCGAAGATCCGCTTGGGATGCACTGCTTGGGCGCAGCACCTTGCCTGCTTTTTGTGGGGCATTTCTTAATGTCTTAACTTCAACACTTTAAACTCTACATTTTCTACCCTGTTTTGTTTTTTTTTTTTTCCATATACTTTTGAAATACGGCAAGACACAACGAATGTTTTCTTTAATGAAATCTTAAGTACTTTCTGCTCTGAATCTTCTGAAGCACTAGTGATCAGTATCTTTCCTGGTCCAAACATATTACTTCTGGAAACACCATCAGATAATAGTTCTAAGCATCTCCCGAAATCACATATGAGTATATTTTTGCAAAATATTATTGCTTCATCCTGCCTTTGCTATCTCTGAACATAAGAGATTGTGATTACTCTGTGTAGGCACAAAGGAATGAAAGACGGCATGCGAGTGAGAAACTGGGAGGCTGCTCTGCAGCTCCCAGACACAATCTCTGATGTTATGATCTACAAAGCTTGTACCTTTCTTCTACAGAAACGTTGTAAGGACAATTTATTCCATTCATATTTAAGTTTTTCACCTGGATTAAAAGGTTGAATAGACCATCCTTTGAAAATGTCATGCATTTTTGAGTTGACAGGTTTATTTTTTCCAGCAATGGTCTTAACATCAGCTTTCTTATCTTCTAAACCTGGTACCTTCATGCAGTAATCCAGGACGCCATTTGATCTCATTATTTCTGTATATCCTCGCTCACAACCGCAGACTCCTCTCTAGGCGATAAAAGGGAATTCAGTATTAAACCAAACAGTGTCCTCTCGCAGAACAGTGCAAATTGTAGCAGACTATGAAGGTATATCTGGCACATGCAACTTCACCACCACCAAGCCAAGCAAGCCACGAATCGGTGCCCACAAACCTATTTTGGTTCAAAAAACCAAAATATATTTGAAGATTTAGCTGAAAAAGAGTCAGTAATTACAGAGAAGCCCAACATACAAACATTTTCATCCTAACAGGCTTAACAACAGGCATCCGTGGCTCGATCCAAACTCCTTTGTCAAAAAATTTTCCCACTAACCCTGCTGGGCATTAGAACAGACGAACAAGAAACAATCCCATGTAAGACCCAAACCCTCCCGATGTATTTCCACTCTGGAATTTCACAGGGTTATCTAAAATGAAGCCAGCTTTCTTACGGCCAAATATTCACTGCCCTGGATCAGTCTAAGCAGTTTCTTCAAGAGGTTTCTTAGAAGTCTGTGGTTTGCTAAACAGATACTCCATTTTCTGGATTTCTACTTTAAAACAGCTTCTTTAGATTGTTTTCCTTTGCTAATTACCTTATAATTACAATGCCTGTCTGAGGGTCTGATACCCTCGTTACAACCCAAACAGGTGACTGATTTACAATCTCTGTGACAAGAATTTAACTCTTGACATCAGCTTTGTTGCCACAACATTCCCCACTTGCTGACAGACATGATCCTGAGCTTTTTTGGAGAAAAGGTGGAGTCTCAAGAGTTTTTACAGGTAATGAAATCATGCTTACCCATCATTTTTACGTTCCCATAGGCTCTGAGCACTCTCATGACCACCCTCTCAGGCACATCCAGTTGCCCATGAGCTAGTTTCCAATGGTAATTCCTCCCACCAGACACTCATCTGAAGCTGAGGGCTGTGGAGGCTATTTTCAAAATATAAATATCTAAACTCCAGCTGCTCCTGGCTACTTTAAGGGTCCTTGTTTGTATTCTCCGTCCCAGTATTGACACAGATAAGGCATTTTGGGAAGCTCTTACTCGGGAGTTCGGTACTGCAAGAAGGGACAGTCGTAACCTCTGGGCTCACGTTTGCTCAGAGGCAAAGGAGTGGCGGTGGCTCAAAGATTCAGCAGGTGTTGCAGGTGCTCAGAATTTCAGGAAAAAAGGTCACTTCCAGGTTTTGCTTCAGAAGGCAGTGTGGGGATGGTGGGATTGTGTGCTCTTCCCTATGCTCACAGGGGCTTTCTGTGTCCATGGAGGAGCAGGAGAGGACATAGTCTTTCATCTCCTCTCTTACAGAAGTTTACAGTCCATTTTCTATGGGACAGTACAATAGCATTCAATGAAAATGAAACCAAGAGGTTCCAAAACTCCTCCACAGAACAAACCCCAAATAGTAACACCACATAAACACTCCATCACTCGTCTGTGCAGGTTTATGGTTTCCTTTCAGGCTGAAATTCCCACAACTTCCTCGAGGTGGTACCATGGACACACTAAACTATTTTCTAGGTCCTGGAATGCAGTTAAGATACAGGAGCTAATTGAACAGATTTTGCGGTGTTAATTTCTCAACCATACTCTGCAGCGAGCAATTACCTGTGTGCAGTAGGAGAATGGCTTTCTGCACGCTGGGCTGCAGTGCTGAACGTCTGCAGGTTTCGTCCGAAGAGTACACCCTCCTGTAAAAGAAATGACTGAGTGCCTTCAAGGGTATGTTTTAAAATGTTTTTGACTGGGAACACCAGAGCGTAAGAAGTGCTTGCTTACTTATTTTATATAGTTAAATACTAGTCTATTGAGCACATTAGCATAATATCTGTAGGCATTGCATTAATTAATTTGCCTTAACAAGGCAGGGAATTATTATCATACCCATCTTGTTAATGGAGAACAGAGATACACAGATTTAAGCAATTTGCCACAGGCCACATAGGAAGTTGGGGACAGAATCAGGAATTAGATGCAGATCTTCTGTGTCCTCATTAATGTCTTATCTACATAAGAAGACATAATCCACATAATGCCTTTGCCCATCCTCACTTGGGGAAGTCTGTGCTTCTATAGGAATAAAAACATGTTAATGAGTTCTTAACTACTCGGCAACCCTTGCACACAAAACTTTTGTTATTATCTTAACTAGTCATTATAAATAGAACTAGATAGGAACATCTGCATTTTCATTTCTACTCTCCTCATTCACCCTGTGCATATTGAGAGAGATCCTACGGATGTGCAAGCCCTACTGCCTTTGCCAGTCTCTTGCGGAGCTTCAAAGTGCTGACCATGAATTTCCCTTTTTCACAGGAATCTCACAGTTTGAGTGATTTGAGATTCCTGTGTATTGAATAGAAGAAGAAGTACAGAAGCTGGGCTCTCTACTACACATGTGATGTTCTCCTCTGTTCTCCACAGTTACAGGAAGGTTGCACTAACGGCTCTGCAAGCCAGCCCAGGAAGCCCTTTTAGTACATGTACACTCATTTCTTCCCGTGACCAACCCAACAGTAGGGGTAACTCACCCAAATACTCTCCCGTAAAGACATGTGTGATGTTGACCTGACAGCAAGGCTGGTGAGCTCCCATCTGTCTTTCCTACACACAAATCTGAACTGAAACTCTGGCAGAATTAGGAAGGCTGTCCAGCTGCCCTCTGAGCAACTGATGCAGAAGAAGAAAAACCTGGATGGAGATTTTCACTCATAGCCATGCACGGCAATTTTTGGATATACCTGTGACATTTATTCCATCTGAGCGCTGACACCACACTGTGCGTACATTGTCTCGCCAAAGGCTGGTTTTCCACAGGTAGTCATAGCACTTCCCTCCTGCAACATCAATACCAGTTAACCAATTAGTCTTCACCTTGCAACAAAACCAGAATAAACTCTTGGACGGGAGGAAGCAGCGCTGTGGCCACGCTACCTGAGCAAGGTCGCGTTTCCATTGCTTGTCCGGAGCAGCTCTCCTGGTTCTCGGGAGACTGAACAATAAATGCCCTGGATCGGGACTGGCGCCCCGTTGTCTCGAAGCTCCTGCCATTGATGCAGGTGAGCTCACAGGAGCTCCACTCTGACCACTCTGTCAGGTGGCAGTCACCTGCATGTTGAAAGAATAAATCACAGGTTTTTCAAAAGGAATCAGCCTTGAAGGATAAGGACACCCTAAGCATACAACAGGTGTAATAGTGAAATACCCCATTTATCGCCCAGTGGTATGAATTATTCAGATTTTCTGCTTCGTAAGAATCTCATTTTCTAAAAACAATACAAATTCTTACTACGGTGACTGACAGTGCTCAGAGCTATGGAAGCATCTCCATCTCAGACGGCTATCACAGGCAAAAATGCACCGTGACTTTCCAAAGACTTTACCTGGGCAAGGCACAGAGCACGGTAACTGCAGGATGCTCTCTTTCAAGGGCAGCTCACCACACAATGCATTTTCTACTGGTTTGGATGTAACAGAAACAGATGAATCGTGCACTACACATGTGAGGTTGCGGACCTGCAATCCCTCTCCGCACTGTCCACCCTACGAAACAAGAGAAGGGAACAGAGACACACAACACTGACGTTAGCAGCTGACAGAAGAAATACAATTGATTTCACCTAAAAAGACTTCAAAGATACAAATTTTGGACTGCAACAGTTTATAGGAAGACAGATAGAGATCTCCTCTGTACCCTGAAGCTACAGAAGCTCAGAGGTAGGGGCAGAGCCACACCACAGAGAAGTGTGTCGTAACCAAAGCAGGAGAAGAGGTGGGTACCATAAAAGATGAATACTGTCTTCGGGGTCAGCCCTTCATGCCTGTAACTAGAGCTAGTGAATTTACTGATTCCTAAGAAATGCCCAGTTCCATGAACACAGTAATTTTTGGCTCCTCAAGAGCAGAGCGTGCCCATAAGGAACGGCTATTTCCATGCACCCCCCTGGATGATACAGCCCAATAGGAGCACGTAACATGGTTTAAAACCTGCAACAGCAAAAATCCTCCAGCACACTTCATTAGACCTCAAGGATGACTGTGCACTAGGCTGTTTGTGTGATTTCTTAAAGGCAGCTGTTGGTTCTGCAGTGGACAGGGATCGCCAACTCGTGTCGCATACTCTACTGAAACATCATCCGAAGTCAGGCACCGCCTGTTAGCACTGCACCCCCTTTGAACAAGCAATAGGAGGCTCCATCCGAGCCACTCCACGCTCGTCAGCCTAGTTCTGAAATATTTAGTCATACACCAAACTACTTGCTGAAGAAGTCTTTCTTTAGCAGAAAGTCAATATTGTTTGGCGAAAGCGATGATGAAGGGCTGAGGCTGCTGTAAGAGCTGAAGTGCTGAGGCCATTTCTAGAGGCTGGAATTGTTTCATTCTCATCTGAGAAACAGAGCTGCAATGATGTGTGAGGTGCACACCTTAAACGTGAGGCTTTACGAACCTGCGCCTGAAGCCCTGCGGAAACGGCACTTTACAAAATTCAGTAAATAAAACTCAAGAAGAAGGATGAAACATTGCTTTTATATTACCAAGGGAAGTGCTCCTTTGGGTCACTTGGCAGTGGATTCTTTTAAAATAATGGACTTTGTCTGCAGAACAGACTGGCTCCGACCAAGCCCATTCATTCAGCGGTGGCTTTGCTAGCAGGAAAGGCTCTCCTGCACGCACCTGGGAGCTTTCTCATTCTCTTCATCCCTTCTGCTGCAGACCCCCAGTGAAACGAAAATAAGAGCTTAACTAGCTGGATTTAGACCAGTTGCTAATCAAAAGCATCTTAAGAGATGTATTAGCGTAGATTTACTGTATGCAGCCGGATTTCCAATTTTTAGCAGAGTGTTTCTCCTTTGTCAGTATGTAACTTACTGTTCTAAATTACTGTTTCACCACTGAAACCCCTATTGCGGTCTGAGATTAATGGTGTGTGAATAACTCATGCAGCTGTCAGTTGGGTTAGAGCTCTTCGAGATGGCTGGTGGAAACAGAAGACGATGTGGAGAAAATTCTCGGGGGAAATGGGCACTAATCAAACTGCAGTCTAATTCCAGCGCAAAGTGGCTCAGGGAATACCTAAACATTACTGGGAAGGACGAAAAAAGTTTTTAAAAATATACTTATTCTTCTATAAATAATATATAGGTATTCTTATATATATCTCAATACATAAATAGTTATATGAATACCAAGATGTAACTATAAATAATAGGTGAAAACAGTACATTTTTTGATACAGCAGTTGCCACTATGGAAGCCCACATGCAACATTCTTCGTTCTTCTACCACGCAGTATTGGAAATACATTCATATTTTCCAATGTTTAGAATAAAACATAAATAGAAATGGTGGACTCTCAAACAATTCCAAAGATAAAGGTTCGCTTTTTAACAGTGGCTTCCATTCGCTCACTTTCTTTCAAGACCAGCAGCGTGTTTTCACAATCAATTGAACACACTTAAAAGATAAAATGTCATCCTGTCATTTACAGAGTGAGATGGTTTTTGGTATATTTGGCAAGATCATAAGCAATGCAGGAGCATGGCATTAACTTCCTTATCGTCTTAAAAATTATTCATGTCCCCAAAATTATACATTTGGAGATCTAATTAATAGGTGCAGAATCAGTGGAAGTTTGCTGCAGTAGCGGCACACTGAGGATGCAGGGAATCGCTGCTCATCAGAGCAGAGCTGCCAAGGAGATGATCATATATTCAAAACTCGGGGGATCAAATTTGTATTGTAAATGAACTTCCTTGGAAGATGTGAACATCTGAGGTTTGCCTAGAACCAGGATTTGCCTCTTGAGTGATGCGCTTCTGGTGGGAGATATGCGGGGATTTGACTTCCGGAGGGGATTCCCCCATTTGGCTGCAAACATTCCTATGCTGGCCCTATGGAGGATGCAGAACCCACCCTCGGTCCCCTAAATACAGCCTGGAGGTTTGGGCCCTGATGGATCAGGAGAGCCTGCACGGAGCCTCTGCCTCCACCCCCCTCTCCCCAGCTGACCACAGGCAAAACAAGGAGAAGGTTTGCACCAGGACTGCATTTGGGCAGCTGGGTATCTTCTGAATTAACCAACATGCTGACACCATCTGCACACACCTCCTCTCACCTCACCCTCCAATACTTTCCACTTATAACACACTAAGAAGACAAGAGACAGCAGTCCTAATGAGGTGGATGCTCTGCCCAGACATGCCTTTAAGAAAAGTTTTCCCTTTTCAGCTTTTACTGGGGTTCATGTGTGTTTGCAATTATTTTAGGTAAAGAGATGACTGGGCAATACTTTCATGGGTTGACGAGCATTTAATTACGAGAAAGTTTTCTCTAACAAGGATGATGTGTGTGATCACGTTTAAGGGAGTGCTTTTAAAACACATTAGAAAGGAAGGGTTCTTAGTCTTCTTACAAAAGTTGGGCAGCTAGTGCTTGATAATGTCGAGCTACTTCACTTATATCCCTTTAATAGAAAAATTATGAACAGTGTTGGCCACTGCAATTTTTTTTTTTAAGCTAATCAGGGTAAACCACTTTAACTCCAGTAGGAAAATGATTAATGTAATGTAACCCTTTAAGATTAGGTGTATTGACCATTTCCCCAGTTCTGCATCCCTCTGACTGCCACAGAAATGCCCCATGCCCGCTGGAGGCGTGCCCGTGACATGTGTAATTACCCGGAGAGCAATGCACTGATTTCCGTACTGTGAAAATCAGCAATACAAAACACTTAGTGGCCTCTATTCTTCAACATGCAGACACCTCTAATTATTCACATGAAGTCCATTTAGCATAAAATAGTCCTACAATTAAGAATTGCAGCCTCAGTTATCTCATAATACACGGAAAAAATATTTTAGCCTTATAATTAATTGTCCTGTTTATATTATTACAGGAAGACACTTTCACAATATGCATTTTGGTCTTACCATAGGATGCATTTACCTTCTTTCACAAAACATCCTTGAAAACAGGGCTTCTGAAAGCTTCCTTTAGAAAATAAGCTTAAGCTTCTTTTCCAGTAAAACCCAGGAATAAATCACCCTGTATTTATGAACTACATTTAATTCCTAAGCACCTCATTAAAGAGAAGTGAACACGAATAAAATGGTTCCTCTCCAAAACAAAGCAAAGAGTAGGGAAACTACATTGCAGTAATTTAAGGGGAGAAGCAAGCTCTATCTCACTGAAAGCGTGGGATGACATCTGGGTTAGGGAAGGCTGTGATTACTTGCTCCGAGCTGAAATTTAGCTGGGTTCTGGATGTGCACATTTTTAATCTGAACGATGTGTTACTTATCTGGAGTATGCCAGGGTGTTAATTCAGCTTCCCTACTAATTCTTTTATCAGGTCTGGTAGCTCCTACGGTTGAAGGTCTCTTCCCTCATGTTTAACGGAATTTGCTTATGTTAGATGGACAAAATCTCAGATGATGCTATAATTCTGTTATATTTATGTTAAACATAAATAAATACTGAGTGCAGTATGTACAAGGACCGTATTCACATCCCTAGTTGCAATCAGTTGTTGTTCATTATTTAAATACAAATATATTTCTGTTTTTCTGGTCTTGGAGTGTCCAAAGACTGTCACGCTCCAGATTTTGTTTGTGCAAAACTGGGAAAATTCTGGGTATCTATTCTGCCACCCACAATATTTGCTACACATCTATCAACTGCATCTAGAAACCGAGTGGGTGTTCAAGGCATTTGCAGCGTGGCGGAGGGCAGAGCAGAAAACACATGGGATGTGTCTTTCTGAGCATCATCGGCTTCAATTTCTTACATGGTATAAGGTGGAGAAGCAGCCACAGATCCACGCAGAGGTCCTGTCCCCTGGGAGCAGAGCACTTTTCCACCCCAACCACCTTTCTCCCACCTGCATCACTGCAAAGCCGGCTTTAAGCAGCACGGATGGACCTCAATCTGTCTTGAGAAACCTCAACGTGAAGGATTCACCTCTGCTTAAACTGGGTTACCAACTAGTACGTTTTAATATTGGAAAGATGGTGTAACAGATCAGGAGAGAAGAAAAAGCATGGGGTGAGGGGGGAATCAGCTGAAGCCTGATGCAAGTCATGGGCAGTGAGGAAATGATGGCTCTGGTGCCGGCAATGCAGAGGTGCCGAGCGTAAGCACAGCACATTGCAACTGAAACCAGCCATTTTTAGGTCATTAAAAAGAGAGCCAGGCTAAGGAGAAAGTAGAAACCAGCACTCATACAGTAACCCACACTATTATACCAGAGACCTTGTGGGGAAAGACCTGCTACACAGTACTTAAAAAAAAAAAAAAAAAAAAAAAAAAAAAAAAAAAAAAAAAAAAAAAAAAAAAAAACCCCCTTAAAACTC
>NW_009260274.1:1421354-1444730 GCF_000687185.1 Egretta garzetta | reverse complement strand
AAAAAAAAAAAAAAAAAAAAGAAAATAAAAAGATAAAAAAGAGTAAGCTCCCTTGAAATCTAGCGTATCTATTTTATTGTTAGATATATTATATATAATTAAATTATAGGTCACCATGACTATGCTCACTCAAGCACATTTACTCTGTAAATCATCTTCAATACCTCTATAAGCTGCCGGTACCAGAACTCCTATTGTTATAAATCACTGCCGATGGCTGGAAGATGAGGTGCAGAGGTTCACCACTCCTGAACTCCCCCTGCTTTCCTATGAATCTTACCAGCACCTTCAATGGCCACAGAGACGCCTCAGACCCATGAGCGGCAGCCTCCATCCGTCCTGTCATGCAATGATGATTTTTGCCGTTGACCCCGGCCGCGAGGAACCCGAGGAGCCCTCGGGGAGAGCTGGAGGAAGCCATACCTGGACCCTGCAGGGAGACCACGGGCCCAGCAGCCAGCTGTAGCAGGGCTTCACCGGGCAGCTCCTGTGCTGGGTGAGCTGCTCGGGGCAGGGTCTGCCCTCGCCCACTGCCCGCAGGACCACCGAGCGCCCACGCACCATCTGGCCTAGGCGAGGGGAGAAGACAGGACATGGTGAAGGACACCCGCAGGAAGAAAGGCAGGCGGATTTTGTGATTTATCAGCATTCCTAGCTCATTTTCCACCACTAAAAACTGTTAAAAAAAGCAATTAATTGGGAAGACTACTTGGGTATTATGGATGCAATTGTTAAGTCTAAGTGATGCCGTCACCGATATTTTCAAACACATTTTTTAAACACAGTTTTGTGTGTTTTCCAAATACATTATTTGTTTATGCAACACATTTAAATACTTGACTAAATCCTGACTATTAAATATGACAAGAAAATAATTCCTGTGGCAGCATAGTTTCTAATGTTACACATTCAATATGTTTCCAGAGATTTTTAACAAATGAAATTTTCTTTTTATGACCAATTACGTGCATCTAATTTGAAAACTGCAAACACACTAGTGGCTATTACCGTCCATAACCACTTCTGCCATTTCCATTAAAATCCTATTTATTATTGGTGAAAACTTCTTCAACCACTGAATGGAAAAAGCAATTATGTTACTACTTTTGAAATAATAAAACTGAATATATTCATTAAAGTTACAGCAATTCCATTTCCATCTCCTTTGCTGTCCATTTACTTCCAGGAATGTTTTCACTCAAAATGTTTCAATTAGAATCCCGGCTCCAATTAAAAAGAAAAGTGAGGGGAAAAAAAAAAAAAAAAAGCCCTTATGCAACGGGATGCAGAAGATAGTGCTGGGGATAAAATTTCTGTCTTGACTTTCAACAGGCATGGATTTGAGAGTTGGTTAAAAAAATAAAAAGTCTGGGTAATAAGGGCACACACCTACACGAGAGACGCGAGCCGTAATTGCTATCTCAGTGGAACGGAAAGCGGAGATGTGTGGCGGCGGAGCGCTCCCATTTGTATCGCAGCCATTCAGCTGCAATCGCGAGTAGAGGAGAGTCCGGGGGGGAAGCAAAACCCCCTGCGAAGCGCTATTCAGCCAGATCATTTATGCTATTTTTTGTATTATCCCAGCTATTTATGCTCGCATTTTTTAATTAACGGTCCTGCAGCTGGCTTTAAGGTACGTTGCTAATAACTGCTATCGTGACTGTCTACGGAGCAGGGTTTTCCAAAATGATTTTTGCATATAAAAATGAAAAGCAGACACGCCTGAAAAAGCTACCAATGGATACCTTAGCAAGCTCTCTTACCTTTACAATGCTATTCCCTTGCTCTGACCCATTGAATTCCATTTTTAAACCCATTTAAGCCAATTTTAAGACGACTTCTTTTTTCCTCTTCTACTCCCCTGGACCTGGGGAGTTTGTAACAGGAGTGATGATAAAAGCTCTGATCCACATGACTGTGCATTCAGCCATCACAGAATCAGACACATTAGGAGGCGGAAAAAATTCCTACCAGCTGAGAGGAAAGGAAAGGTAAGAAACTCCTGCGGTTCACAGGGGTCAGAGCAAGGGAAGAGAAGCCCCCCAGCGCGCTGCCGGCAAACCCCACGGCAGCCCTCCCCTGCCCAGCAGGCCAAAATCAGCTGCCTCTTCCTCTCCAGCAATGGACCAAATTTGGCAGATTCTCCTTAATTCTGAATGCTGCGGACTGTAAGCAATGGGCAAGGCTCTCTGGGAAACCGTGGAAATCCCCTGGCTGCGGGGTTTTTTGGGATGCCCTGGGGCAGGCGGCTCACCCTGGCCAGGGAGCTCTGCGGCCCCGCCAGGCACAGGCTCCCGAAACGGCAGCTACGGAAAAGGACACCTCCTCAGCTTAAAAGATCTGATTTCATTAGGAGGGACTTGAAAGCCTGAAGCATTCATCAAGCTATTTTAATTAAAGAAATAATTTCCCTTCGTACACTCTGTTTAACATCTTTCTAGCAAAACGTAAAGGGGAAGATCACTGAACAGAAAACACGACTTTCCTTTTAAGAGGAATTAACAACCCTTCTGTTTTTATTTACATTTCATTTTCCTATACTTGGTTATCCAAACCATCCAAACTCACTACATCACAATGGTCAACTCATTTAGCCTATTGCTTTCTTTTTATGCTGCGAATAAATCATCGAAAAAAGAAATTTCATTGAAATCTTTTAATCATTGCAGTCAGTTTCTTAAAGTTCTGGTTTTTTTTTCTCACTCCATAAACATTATCTAGGTGCCCAGTTACCACTCAAGTAACAGAAGAACTCCCCATTTTTACTTTTTAAATACCTTATCTTATGCTGCCTATGGGGAACAGAATCTCACTGCATCTGAAATTATTTTTCTTCCAATACAAACTCCAGAAGAGTCAAAGCAATCCTAGTTGTTTCTTTAATTTCCCAATGAATTTTTTTTAATTTCCCCATGAATTGGCCACATCTCTGTTTCTTCTGCTCTGCAGTGTCAAATGATACAAAAATTAAGACAGAAAGTGTGCTGAAAATTGAAAATAAGTATTTCTTCGTATCCTCAAATCTGTCACTAGTTTTGAAAAGAGGAAAAAAGAGGCTTAATGGGGGTCACTTAAAATCCTGTTTTGCATCAGCGGTTAAAATTTCATCTCAGAAACATAGGATCATATTTTCAAATCAGAAGAATAACATTTTTTTACCACAAAAATAAATCTTGCCATTCCTTGCATTTTATCCCCACAAAGCGATGCATTGCAGCTGAAACCAAGATGATTAAAAACCCTGCTAGAGTTCATCCCAGTCAAAATTACTGACACGTCCTTATCTGTTTGATGAGCGTGAGCAGAGCACATCAAACACAACCCTATCAAGCAACCGCAAGACCAGAGCAGGAATCAAGTTACTTAAATACAGCCCTGGAGGTCAGGTTAGGCCAAGTCACAAGCAAAGGGCACTGGTGATAAACGGGGCTTTTCATCTGCTTCCCACCTTGCCAGTCCCACCAGCAGGCACTGGGGCATCCACAGCTCTAGGAGAGGTTTTGGTGGCCCCTCTTCCAGCAATGCCTCCCAGCACCATCAGACTGGAGCTGAACGAGTTTGAGCAGCAAGAGAGAAAAAGTTGTAATGGTTTCTTCTTCAGATGGCAAAACCAAAAATGCTTTCCCAAACTGGTGATGAATCAGTGAAAAACATAACCACCAGGTTTTTCAGTCGTGCACGTCCTTGTCCCCCTCACTTCTGTCCCAAGGGTCAGCCTGGTGTTGGGGCGCACGTGTCTGCAACGCGCTACCGTCTCTTCTGGGCTCTGAGGACTGAGCAAGGCACGGCAGCGTGTTCAACCCTGGGTAAGTCCCATAATTTATCCGATGAAGTCAGCTTTATAAGTGGCAAAGCATGGGTTTAGGTGTTCCTATACTATTTAGCACTCCTGTTAGACAACCTGGGAGAAATCATGCAGGATTGGAAAACGTTTACGTAGAACAATTCAGCACCCTCGTGCATTCATTTGCCTTAACAAAGGAAATACAATTTGCTGGGGATTACCTGTACCAAACATCTTTCCAGTAACTTTGATTCAGGCCGTGGGAGCATCATCCATTAACGCAATACCATACGTCTTTTCATAGCGGTACAGCAACTTGTATATGGAACCCTAATATATAACCCACTGTCAGCCTAAAGCCCTAGCCAGCATCCCGAACAGATGCTGCCCAGAACTACAGCCGCAACCGGCAAAGATCAGTTACATGTCTCCGTAGGCTCAGCACAGGCAGGAAAGAGAGATCTGCTTTACTCATCATCATTTATAAAAATCAATATATTCGCCTTTGGCTGCTGTGTACCAGAACCGTATTAGCTGTCAGTGCCACATACACAGCAGCACCACTTCATGTTTAAATGCATTGTTCCATAAAATAAAACCTGAGCAAGAGAAAGGTGCCATCCATTAAAATGTATCACAGCCAACCATTACTGGAAGAGATGGACAGGACAAAAATGTTAGCAACAGTGCCTGAGTTAAGAAACACAAGAAAACGTAAATCCAGCAACACTCAATTTTGATCTGAATGATACTTAAATTCTGTTTTTCTTTGAAGTCGTTCAGGGTACTTCAGCAGGCCCTTCACACACTCTCCAAGAAAAGCCAGAAAAGCAGAATATTATTGCGAGCAGAGCCAGAAACGGTGTGTACAGCTGATTTGCTGTGAACTATTTGTGAGAACTGTGCATCTGAGTCCTACATTTTAGCTTTATCAAATAGTGGGCAATTACTTATTTGGCAAAGGGGAGCTGAATCAGTGTTTCCTACAGCTACTTCCCACAGCTCGTTTATTGTCATCTGTTGGTTTTCCCTAATTTGAGGCTTCATCCTATTCTCGCAAATGCCTGTGAGAAACTCATGATGATTTCGAAGGTATTGTAGTCTATGAACCTTCAGGTAGAAAACCCTTACTGTATTTATCTGTGAAGCACCACCTATAGATGAGTACATAATTAATGTCTTCTCTGATAATACCATCATCAAGCAGTATTTATAACCAACTGGAACTCAGTAAAGAAGCTGAAATGACAGCGTTTCTGCTGTTGGAACCACACAAAGGCCACGGCCGCAGGATGGGTGCCCAGGTCCCTCCATCATGGATGTTTGGTATCAGCATAGCTCCACGCTTGATGGGTGCTGCAGCAAAACTCAGATCAGGACTGGGGCTGCAGTAAAATAAATCGTGCGCTCAGAAGAACTTGGTTGCAACGTACTTCTGTTTCATTGACACTCCTGCTTTGGGATGAGATTCAGAAGACTCTTGGGTCCCTCCAAAGCTATTCAGATGACAGAAAAGGACTGAGCGAAACTTGGCTTCCTTATGACACAATTTTTAAGACTTTCCCAGCTGCTTAGCTCCTGTAGGTTCAGAAAACAGTATCTCCAGCTTCTAAATTGTACACGACTATGTCCTGAACCATACAAGCCAGCTCTCTAGCTAGCAGTAGAACAGAGTTATGATCTTTGAGGACCAGAAGATGACCCATAGACTGAGCTCAGCTTGGGCTTGACTGTGCGGTTCAAGTAGCCTTAATGAGGTTTGGCAGCTACAGCCAGGAGACTCCCAGGAAGAGCTGAGTTCTGCTTCGGCAGGGCACGGGTGTTTCCAGTTTTCCTCTGCAGAGGCCCAGCTCTGATTTAGGATGTGAAGTAACTGGTTGCTCCTTACATGCATTGGGAATCATCAGCTCTTTAACCAGTCTTTAGGATTTGCATAAGCATTTCAGGATCAGGAGCAGAATACAAAACATACCTTTACTTGAGTGCGCCCCTTTGCAGACTATGCAACGTAAGAGCTCAGGACAAAAAAATCCTCCAGGCATTATATAGGCCAAGCTGCTCCTTCAGCATGCTAAAAGCCATGAAGAAGTTACAACTTTTGCACACGTAGCTCTGTTTATTTTAGTAAGTGACTGAACACTCAAAAAAATAATTTAAGTCCATTCAGCAACATGAGCATTAACACTCCAATATGCATTTTGAAGGAAAAATAAAATTTGGAATTAATAGTATTCCTAGCGTGTTGTTGTTAAAACACTGTCTATGAATTATTCATTTCTGTTAAGAAAGCACTACTTTACAAAAGGGCTAAAAGCTCAGCAAAGAAAGAACACCACTAATCCAAATATTAAGCTTTTTCTGTAACATGCTTTGATCTCCGAAATCCATCTGAAGGAATCACTTTATGGAAGTTAAGAGCTTTTTTCTTTTTGACCTTAAGTGAATCTGATTCAAATATACATTATGGCTCTCAAATCTTAAAGACCATTAGCTGTACATCTAATGCACATCAGAAGCCTGGGAAATAATGTCACGAGCTTATTTTGAATAAAAGCTTCAACGCATTTCCTGACGTCAATACTCAAAGGGGTTTTTAAATCATATAAATTAAGAAAAAAAAGGTCCTAATCCTTTCACTTGTTGTATGCTGGTGAGCATTACCGGCTATAGAAAACCTCGCTGAAGTTACTGGAGTCACACAAGCATTAAGGGACCTGTGGATACAAGATGGAGACAGAGGCATATACTAAATGATAAAAATAGTCTTATTTTTTTTTCCTTCAATGGGATGTAATTATGTTACTAAAAGTAACTTCACCAGAGGATTGGTATTTAGTTATTTATCCATTTCTTAAGAATCCTGTAACTCTCCCCAGCTCTTCGACAGCTCTACATACTCCTCCTCTCTCTGGGGTTAATGTTTCCTATGGCTGAATTCTGAGAGTCTGAATTAATTAATAAAATAATCCCCCAGGCATCTGTCCACTTGGTTTCCTAAACTGCTTTTTTCACTTTTCAGTATTTTGTAAACAGCCTGCTTTGTTCAAAAATTCCAACACCTCAGGACCTTGAGAGTGTCCAAAATCACCTCCAAAGGGTTCAGAGCGGCTTGGGGCGATCCCGGCGCCCTCTACCCTTGCTCGGGGGCTGCTTCTGGGACTGGGGGGAAGCAGGGGGCGGGGGAAAGGGGGCAGGGGCTCAGGTGGGGACTCACCGCCGGCGCCACACGTGTGGGAGCACTGCGACCAGGCTGACCACGCCGAGAGCCGGCAGTCCACCGCGCACCCCACCACGCACCGACTGCTCGTCTGCAGGGGCTTCTCCAGGCGAAGCTGTGAGATGAGAAGGAAACACAGGTGTCAGCCTACCCAGGCCCCCCCGGCCACCTCCTACCATGGCTGGGCACCAACTCCAGAAACCGAAAATTGGCAGGGACTCCAGTGGGTTGCCAATGTTGTTGCTTGCAGGGACTTTTCTGAGGGTGCCACTGGTGAAAGCATTTTCAGTGTTGAAGCATTTCACGTCTATGAGTCCTTCAACGTTTGGGTCTTACTCTGAAAGGACAATCCCAAACTTCTAGTAGGGCACAATCTCGCTGGTGGCCAGCTTTGATTGAGCTATGGTGCAGGGTCTACAGCTGTGCCCCATGCCTGCTACTCCAACCCCAAAACCTCCCCTTTGAGTCAAGGAGTGAAACCACCCACTAACTCCCTGCGGATGCTTTGGTTGCCCAAAGCACCCAACTGCTGCGCTCCCAGCACCAGACACAACTTCTCCACCATCTATGGACAGTGTCTTGGCACGGATCAGCACGCACCGGCTTCCTAGAAACAAAATTAACCTCCGGGCGTTCCCTTGCCCCACACGCGTGCCATCCTCACCCGCTGGCATTGCTGCATGCTGACGATGGCCCCGTCACTGCGCTGGCAGCTCAGGAGACGCCGCCGCTCTCCCTGCCCACAGGCGGCATTGGCACCCAGCTGGCACCCACTCCAGCCTGCGGACACAAAGCAAAGGACGCCATGCAGCGGGTTGCAACCCACATTCGGTTTTCACATCTTTTCACTCAACACACGGGGTTACCTTCCCCAAACGCAGCGCCTCCCCATGCCAGGTCATCCCAAACGCAAGAACAACCCCCACAAAAGAAAGTTGCTCCTAAAACCGAGCAAGTCGTGGAGGAGAAGCTCCTTACTTTGCACTCAGCTATCCCCTTAACAAAACCAGTACCTCAGAGTGCACAGCAAACTGTTAAATGCTGATAAAGTGTATCAGTTCAGCCCAGCTGGCGCATTTACAAGACTGTATTGTCTGAAGTAAAATTTCACTTTGATAAAGCAGCTGGGGAAGTTTCTGAAGGGTAACTCTGGTTTAACGTATTTCTTGTCTCAAGGCAAAGCTTTCTGTTATTTAAAACCAAGCCCTAATACTCGTGAAATAAAAATGGCATTTCTAGTAGAAGAAAATTCGTGTCTTATTACTTGTCTGAAATTACGATGGTCAGGATACAACTAAACTAAAATAAGCCTTAAAACGCCATGTAAAATTAAAATAAAAAAGCGGGACACAACCAAAAAAAATTTCCCTACCCCACCAACAAATGGGACGCATACGAGAAGAAAACCTATTGCTTTGTGTCTTCCACATCTGATAAACATGAACACATAAATGTTCTGCATTTCTGAAATGTGATGATAAAAAAGGCATCGTCTTGCTGCCTCTGTGTTTCTAGGGCTTTTATTTCAAACAGGCTGAGTTTATATTCAGATATAACATTTTCTCCCGCTTTGTTCTCCCTTCCCACCAGCCCCCAAACTCCTCTTAGATCTCCTCTCTTCTCTCTCCCTTTCTCATTTATCCGAGCTGGTCAAAGCAAAAGCATTTTTTCCCCTTTTTTATTTATTTTTTGTTGTTGTTGTTGTTAGCTTGCTTGCAACAGATCTAATTGCTTCTAAGGTCCTAAATAATGCATTTGCTCTGAATATCCTATGCCCACCCATATAACCCGTATTTGCCTTCAAACCAGACTTTTGCTGGTAGTATTGGCTTCACCAGAATCACACTCTCTTAACTGGGATTTTGTAATTAATTCTGTTGATAACCCACCAAAAAGAAGAGATCCCACTTAACCCATTTTATTTCCAGTGTACCTGCAAGGACAACTTACATTAAAAATTGTGCATTTGTCCACTAAGTTGTGGACGAAAAAAAATAAATATGTAGGCATGTAATTAGCTTTAGTGAAATCAGTGATGTCTACACATAACTCTTTTGATGTCAAGGCTTTAACCAACACCACAGGCAAACATAACCAAAAACACAACAGGAGAAAGCTTTTAAGGAGCTGAATCTTTTATGCAAAGATATCTGGAAAAGCAGAACATCAGCTTAATATATGTTGTAATTGGTGTCTCCTCCTGCCAAGAGTATACTGGAAAGTTATACCTACCTGTTAGATTGTATTGATACTGGAAGCAATTTTGGTTAAGAATACATGGCTTCATTTGTGAGTCTTCAGGGCAGGGCTTTGCATTGACAGAAGACCTTAGCACTTGTCGAGTTCGGGTTTGCATAATATTCGGATCACACACCTATATGCAAAAGTGATGGACAGTACAAGAGACCCTAGTAAATCATACAGACAGACACTGACAGCCTGGGGTTCTCACATGCACATCCGCAGCCATACCGAGGTACGACGTAATCACGCTTCTGTTCTGAAGATATTTAAAAGCATATGAAGGAAAAGAAATGCAGTTCAAAGGTAAGAATCCAATATGACTAAAAGTCACCTTTTGTCCACCCTGACTTGGCTTTTTTAGGCACTCCTATACTATCTATTTACACAACCTTTTGTAAGGATCCTTGGGGACAGTGGGATAAAGACCGTGCCATTTCGCTGTGCTCTACTCTCCACCTCTTCCCAAGCCTTCTAGTAAAATGCCATAGCACTGGACAACGGGACATGATTTCTGGCACAATTAATGCATTTTTAAGTAATAACTGACATTACAGCAAAACTTTCGTTTCTAGGAAGGATGTTTGTAATTGCAGATCCGTTATGATGCTGACAAGAAGACAGAGTGACTTTTCAAAGTCTGCGATACAAACACCGACGTTGGCCTAGAAATCAGGATTTGCTTGTTTACATTTTCATGTGAATATGAACCAACTGAGGCTGGTTTTCATTTGTGTTTGCACATCACAGGCATGAACATTGGTTGGTTCTAGCAGTCCCCCATCCTCACTCTCTTGCACTGTTTTGCTTTCCATTTCAGCTGCAGACTTAGCGATAGTGACAAAACATTTTCTGCCTTGCAGGAAACATCCCCTTTACGTAGAGGAAAGCATCTGCTCATCCCCACAAATCCCCTCCCGCAGCCTCCTGCTTACCCCTCCTCTGCAGAGAGCTCTGCTCTTTGGACGTCACACGGCGGTGTCACCCAGCCAAGCATTTCTTATGTTTTTCCCTTGGTTTACTGAATTCGGGGACGTAGCATAAGCACTGGCTGGGCCACAGGGAACACGGTGTCGCTGCTGGTGTCCCCAGCCCGGCTGTCCCACCCACGTCTCGTGCCAAGGGGAACTATTTCAGGAGGAAGGAATCACAGCGCCAAAGATTAAACACCTGTGCCACCGGGCAAGGCTATTTGGTGATGAAGGGCACTAAGGATTGCTGCTTTGTCTCACTGAATGAAATCACAAGGAAAAGCCTAATCAAGCTTATTCGGAAGGCAGGGTGAGTACGGCTGCAAGGCTGGGGCAGAAAAGCAGCCCCAAGGGTAGGGGCTCCAACCCGCTGAAACTCAGCAGAGTTTTCCTGGAATCCAGTACAGCGGGAATGGGTGCACGGAAGCGGTGGAAGCAAACCTAATGGAAATAAATCCCTATTAAAGGTATTCACAGCCATTTACTGAACAAGATGACCTATTTAATTCCTAACAGTCTCTCATTAGGACTAAAGATTGCTCAGGAATAGCAAAGAAAACCAAAAAACCAATGCACATAGAAATAAATTTTCATAAATGCTTGGGAATTTAAAACATGATTTTTCTACAGAGTACTTTAATTACAAATAATAACTAACAGTGTAAATCCACAGGCTTATTATCATACAACAAACTGCCTGCAAACACTGAACCCTGCACGGGTGAAAGTATGGATAATTCCTGTATTGTGAATATTAAAGAGAAAAGTAATGGCACCGCAGCATAAATCTAGATCTCAGACTGCTGTAAACTGGATAGGTTGCACAGATGATAGCATAACTAAACAGAATAAATATCAGGGCAAATAGGAAAAAAGTCTGGTCTGGCCTTAAAATACATTGTCAGATCCTATTTTCCCTGTGCTTACACTAAGTGAAGGAAATTCTATTACGTTCTTATTGCTGACACACATCTTGTCAAATCATTTTAAATTATAATCTTATTTGAATATCCATGGTCATCTAAAATAACCTTTTGCTCTTAATTATCTGAAAATTAAACCTATGCTAAGTGTTTATCAATACTTTACTGCCTTTTCCACAACTAATCTGATTGTTCATCCTCACAACTAACATTGATAACTTAAATGATTCGCCAGTAAAACAAAACAAATGAAACAAACAAACAAAAACAATCAAAGAAGGTATCTCGGTAACTACTCCTAATTAATGCTTCTCTGCGTTATGTTACCAAAGGGAAAAAAAAAAATCAATGAATGCTGTGAAAGAAGTTAAGTCGATGCCATCTCAGAAATACTTGCTTTTGCTCCCTTCAAAATGAGAACCTGCAGATGGAAAATATGCGTCATTTGTAGATAAGTAACTTCTTTTAATAAAATAGTATTTTTCCCCCCATCTAGCGTGCGCCCCGCTGCGCTCGATTACTGGGCACTGACCCAGCTCAGCGCTGCACAGGCGGGCCTACATCTGCCCAGATTTCCTGGCGAGCAGGACCACTCTGCCCCTCAGATGTCCTCCTGGTGGCTAGCAGACCAGCTTAACAGCCGTGACTCAACCAGGTCAAAGTCTATCTTGTGTTTGCCAGAGCCCAAATAAGCGACCGCTTTACTGCAGCTCTGAGGCTGGCGTTCTCACCGTGCCGACGAGCCATGTTGTTCGGAGGCCAGAGCCGATGCGATAAGCTCCCCACTTTTACTAGTTTTGAATAATAAAGAATCTCTGTAGGAAAAGTGTTCATTTCATCAAGCTGAGTACACGGGCAACATGCAAAAATTCAAAGTCGGCAAACTGTAACTAATATCCTGTAATATTATTTGTTGAATTTCTCTTTACGTCAATTGAGAAGTCAATTTAGTTTTATAATTGATTTTCTGGCCTTACTCTTTCAAGTTAACTATGTAAAAATTGAGCCAAATATACATGGAACTGAATAAGCGGCAGGAGGGAATGACTTGCAAAGAAAAAGATGAAAGCTGGGATTTTCAAAGGAGCAAGACTGGGCTGAGTATTCAGCTACCCTGGAATCTCAATGGGCTTGGGTGCACAACTCCTGCAGGACCCCTCCAAAATCCTGGCTGGAAAAATTAAATATTTACGACGTGGCAAAGGTTGAGAAATGGTTTGGCAGACTCAAAGTCATTAAGGGATGACAACGGTAAGAGTTAAAGAGGAGGGATTGTTTCTAGGGGGGAGATGCTGAGGGTATTAACAAGCAATAACGGAGAGAAGTGTGTAAGCTGCATAGCAGGAGGGAGATATTGTGTCACCATTGCCACCATTGCCATCACTACCAATGGTACGTATCTAGTCCTGAATTTGGATCTTAAAAATTCCTGAGAGGAAAACCAATCGCCATCAATGGCAAACGACATTTTTAGGAGGTAGGACAGAAGCAGCAGTCAGTAGTATTATAGAAAAGGCAGCAAAATAAAGAAATATTACTTAAGTAATTAAGGTAACAATTATCACAGAATGAATTAAGATTTGGGCAAGATTACAGAAGGGGTTGATTCTGAATGTTCTCACAAACGAAGAAAATGACAAAACCAACTTGACTGTTCAAACACTTTTCCATATGAAACAGTGAAGGTGCCATTCAGACACATGGATCAAGACTAGATCTGCTCTACCCCACGAGGCATCCGAGTTTCTTATCACAAGCACATATGCGTCTACAATTTTGGAGGCTTTAAATAAATAAACCCCACTGTGATTCAGCAATCCTTTACTGAGTATCTTCATTTACAACTCCTCTCTTCCCACTAAGTGGATGCTATACTTTCAAAGACATTATTTTACTTCCTGCTGTTCTATTAATAACAACTACTTTCACTGATCATAGATTAAGCTTTTTTTTAATTATTTTTACATTAAGTCAGCCATTACCTCCTGTGAGGTAGTAACAACCGGCTTGTGCTCAGCATCAGCCAACACTTCTTCTACAGTGGAAGCGCAAGGAAAGAGGAAAAGATGCGGCCAACAACACTGCTAAGGGAAAGGCTGGTACATACAACGGAAGCATTCAGCAGTGGGAGTTTAACATTGACTTCTATTTTTTGAGGTCATCTCCTTATGGTCATGCTACTTATTTTTATGCCTGTGGTTATAAATCCTGTGACTAGTTTCCATAGTTGGGAAATCTGGTATGTAACGATGGGATAGAACTGGGCGTAACAGCAAATCTCCTTACGCAGAAATTGAAAGCCAAGGTGATAGACTTAGATTGCAATGATTTATTAAGGTAGATTTAGGCAGTGTCAAAGCCAGGTGATGGTTGAACTGAGCACACTGCAGAACCCCATGCAGGTGCTGAAGCTCTCCACGCGCACAGAGCTTGCTGATCTGTGCCGAGGTCCAGATCAAGGAACTCTTGCCCAGACCTCATGTAGAGGAAAGCAAAGAAAAGAAGGTGGGATGAAATTCATCTTCTCACCTGGGTCTCAGCTCTAGGGACGTCTCCAGCAAACTGCAATGAGAACAACTCTGGAGACTCAGGCACCTTCACCTGATCTTTCCAAGAAACTAAGACTTTGCCAGAGGGCTGTTGCTACCAGGAAGGACAAGGAATTCTTGCTGCAGCCTGGGGACCATCAGAGTTTAGTACCTGCTCAGCAAGTGGAAAACCTCTGTCCAATTTTTGCTTCTATTCTGGACAAGTGAAACCCACTTCCAACACCACCCAGGCTAGAAATAGATGAAAGATGTATGGATCAGAGAAGGACGATGACTATGGGTGCCAGTTGGCCATAAATATGAGAGGAAACAAGTCCTAAGAAATGAAGGTAGCTGTGGTGCATGGAGATAGAAGGTCAGAGGCCTGGAGAACTCTGCGCACCTTCAAGGTCAGGTGCCGACTCAGTTTGGCAGTTAAGTTTTACAGACTATGTGGTTTGTTGGATTTAGTCCAGATTCCTTCTTGATGACTGTAAGCAACAGGGTGTATAATTCAGGCATGTGCTTCCTTTAGTACCGATGATAGGAACAGAATTAATTTCTGGTTGGAAATAATAATGGGGACTTAACTCAGGTCGCACATGAATAGCCTACAGCAAGAGGACCTCATACACAGACAGACACAGTTAAGTTTCTTTACATGTACAACTGCACTGCCTCAGCCTACTTCATTATCTTTTTTTATGAAGTGTGAAAATGTTGAGCTAGAGCCAGGGATCTATAGGCCAGATTATATAAACCACTACAGAGACCATAATATTTTGAAGCATTGAGAGGTATGCAAAATGTTAAGGTAAGAATGAATCTGTGGTTTTCCCAAAGGACCATTTAGAAACTATAAAAGCCATCAACTTGATTCTATGGAGGAATTCTCGGCACTATTAACTACTGCATTTTTGGGGGATTTCTTTTAGCCAATCACGTTTTTCCACCATGTCACTATTTTTAACTAACATAAAAAGTGAGGGACACAAACGCTCACAAAGGATGCATCCAGCCTCTCTGCTCCAGACAATAACAGACAAAGCACCGAAAGTTTGCTCTGGAAGAGAAGGATATTAAATAAAGTAAAACTGCCAGGTTACGAGTGCTAAGTTCCAGAGTAAGAGCTGTTAACACACCACACATTAAGATGTATTTTGAAAGCCGTCCCTTGATCTAGGCTTTCATATGCATCATAATTGTACAGCACAAAGGTTGCAACCCATTCGAGAGCCCTTTAAGCTGTTTAATTTATCAAACGGCTTGTATAATGCATACTGCACTTTAAATAGCTGGCCACATTATATTTAACTGGCTATTCATAAGGAAACCTATAGCCTCAAACTAAGGTAAATGCATTGGCAGCAACAGGATTTGACTATTTTTAACAGTGCAATGAACCATTATACTGTTCATGCCGATGTGGATGTTTTGTAACAATTTAACAAGCCATTTACAATAACACGAGCAGTCCTTTAAAATGAAAAGCATTTGCATAAATTTTCTTTTTGAGATGCATCTATGTTCTGAAACCTTTTCTGCCTCCATATATAACCATTACTTTTAAAAAAATGATTGTTAATAAGGATGAGTAAAAATAAAACAATGAATCTAAAAAAATACAGCAGGTACCCACTTTTTGATAAAGCCATACAAAAAAACCCAATCCAGTCCCAGCTAAGCATGATGAGCAGTGTACGTTCTTCCAGAAAAGCCCTGGACCAGCATAATTCTCGTGCTTGACCTGAATAAATTATCTCTTGGGCTAGAAATACAACTCTGTGCAAGCTTCATTCTTCAGTCCAGCCTCCATACTGCAGGTCCTCTGCCAAACCTACATATAAAGGTACCAGTCGTGATGAAGACTTCAATGAGTCCCAACGTCTACACAAGTCCACAACGTCTCTTCCAGTTGGCTTGGGAGGGAAAGCGTTTCCAAACCATAATGACTCCGACTCGCATCTATGACTAAAGTCACTGCAAAACCTGAGGGTCAGCTGTATTGCCGGGTGCTACTTTTAATACTGTCAAGTTATTGCAATATTACAACACACACACATCCTGCAAATTCAAGAGAATAACTACTCAATTGTCACAAGTCCTGAGCGTTGTACATCGCTATTGATCCATGAGGAAAATTCTCGCTGAAACAGAGACAGCTGTTCTCACTCACCAGACATGTAACCTCCTATAATTAACTAATTTCAGACCTCTTAGAATTAGCTGCTAGAAATGCCAACAGCTGAGGCAAACAAGGAGGCCACTCCGATCGGCTACGGGGGCTGCGACAGCTATCCGCACGGCAGCAGAGAGCTAACAAAATAAATTTGAGGTAATTATTTCAGGGACTTGCAGCACAACTCGCATATTAACTCTTTTTAAGAATGCTTTGATGAATTCAATTGAAGTCAATTAATTACATTTCCAAGTCAGATGAATACAAAGTCGAGACACCGCAGGTAGTGCATGTTATTCGATCACTGAATATGTAACAGAGATGATAGGATTTCTGCTCCCAGATTGTTTAGCTGGGTCTTTGAGCAATCAAGTGATGATGTCTGACTGAACACGCTATTGTCGCTGGAACGAATGCAAAATCTCTGAAGCAAAATGCAAGTCAATCTAATTTGCTCATGATTTTTTTTCTAACTACCAAGCTTCAAACTGTTATTTCAAATGGCTTTAAAGCCCTGATATTTAAGTTATGTGGATGTTACTTAGTGACAAAGAAGAAAACTTTATGAGCCAAAAAATAGTCTTCAATCAGAGGGAAAACCATTTTGAATCTACTTCTCGCAACAGAGAATGTGAGAATAATAGGGAAGCTTTAAATCAGTAATTATGAGTTTCTTGAATCCAGTAAAGAGATAAAACCTCAAAAGTAACCTCGAAGTATTACATTTCAGACAGCTGCATTTCTGGGTCATGGCAAAGTGCCATAGAGGAGACATTAAAATTTAGCTTTGTGTAGCAGTGTTAAATAGCACTATAACCAAGATGCAAAAATTGCAATTTGCTTGGCAAACAAACATAAAAGAATTGGGGGAGCATCTGAAATGACAAAAGACCACCCTAGAAAGACAAATATTTAAAAGCAAAAGGGAAATGCAGCCAAAAAAGGCAGAACACATACAATGTTTTAGCAGGAAGAAGTATTGAAGAAAACACTTTCTAGTGACAAAGCAGTTGCCACCTTTATGACTCATTGATTTCAACATGATTCAAGATCATTTACTATCCCAAAAGTGGAAAATTCACATGGGAAGAGTATTGCTACAAGATAAAACTAAGTAATACCCTGGAAAGTATCCAGAGTTCAATGACATATTGACAAAAGGTAAACTGGATAATCTAAAAGGCCTTTTTATATTCAGCTGATAAGAGTTAGTTATTCTGCTATCAGGATAAATTTATTATCAGGACTATAAAATATGAGCAGAACACCAGAGCGAATGGAAAAGAATTCTCACCTGACCAAAATCTTAGCTAAGTATCTCAAATCAAGGAGCTACTCAGGCAAAGATGAGGCTGAAATTGTGGTTGCTCATTTCTTACAAACTAGAATTTCTCAAGTTTCATAAATCCTCTTTATCTCCAGCAAGCCAAATGTGACCAGTGATACAGGAAGATTTCCCAGAATGCTCTTTGACAGCTGCCTCACAAGAGTGCTATGACTAAAAAAGTGCCAACTACTTTCATACAAATTGTAAATGTACTTGAAAAAGCGCAACCAGGATGTACGGTTTTGATTTTTCATTTCAGTATGATGTGGTCCTTCAAATTTTTTTGATTACTTGGGGAAGAGAAAGGAGCCGCGCTTAGAAAATGGATTTTTGGTGAATATTCAAAAAGCATTTTATACATCCTCAGAAGACAGGCATTTACTTCCAGTTTGGCATGAATCAAAACCCATGCATGACTATACCTGCTATTGAGCAAAATTCCCTCAAAACCAATTAAATAGACAGTCCTAATAGACGGTCCTAATGAGCAAGAGGTTCTACGCATGCAAACTTACTGATACGGTTTTCTGGGCTCTGTGAGAAGACACATCAAGCAGACCGGAGGCACAACAGGTCTGACCGAAAGGCTTAAGAAGAGACTCGGCTCCAGATGCAGACTCCTATATCTGGGTGTCTACATGTAGGCCCTCCATGCAAGGTCCAGACCCAAGCTCTCACTTGCAGCCAGTGGAGCTACTCAACTGACCACACGTAGCTCTTCCCTTAAAGACGAAACAGGATCCTCCGTAGGCTCCATTGCTTTTTTAACTCCACTGACCATGTCCACCAGCTTGTGGCCATTCTCAGTGACCACGGAGGGTTGCATTAATTATCCTGGTGCTGACAACGCCTCACTCCTGGCCACTACGTTTCCCTCGATCCCTCATCCTCCCTTTTCCCTCATCACTGGCATCCCCACACATACCGAAGACACACCACTATCACGGTACAGCCGTTCTGCACTTAGAGCAAGCCCAGTGCTTGCCTCAGAGATGTTAAGCGTGTGCAGCCTGGGAGGGACCGTGCTGTGTGGTCCTTTCTCCAAACCAAAGGAACATGAATAGCCTGAGTAACTGTAAAAGGGACACAGCACTGCCGTAAACTCTTCAAAGGGAGGGTTTTATATGTCCATAAAACTTCAAGCTGTTTATTGCCTCGTATCTGGACAGAACTATTTAAACACATGCTCCATCCGCACAGTCATCTCGGTTTCACAACAAAGCATTGCAGAACAGCTTGAGAAAACATATTGTTCAGTTAATTGCATTGGCATGCAGGTGCCCTCACATTTACAAATTAACATCTATCATGGCAAAAGGATGTACAAGGAGAAGCAGGGACTGTGGCACTCAGCCCTGCGACTGCCAAGAGCTATGCTGCCTGATGGAGTGCAGCCCACGAGCTCTGGGCATCCCTTTCCTGCTTCTGTGGGCTACAGAGACTTTGTCATTGCCAAAAAGGCAAAAATTCAGGGGGTCTTAAGGATACCAGGGTGCTTACAGCTTCAGGCAGTCCTTTGCCACTGACTGACTGCCACCAAGGCACCTGAAAAACACCCAGTGGCCTTGAGAATCTCCGCATTAGTTTACTGCATGCTAAAATGAAGAAAATCTATCTCTCTCCAAAGAAAGTCAATGGCAAAGAAACAGCCCAACCACAGTGGGACTTTGAAAGGTATCCAAGCATCTGTATCGGTTGCAGGAGTGTTATACTTCATCAAAGCTGTGCTGCTCAGGAGGAGGCGAATGCAGGAAATGAAACACAAGATTTTATTTGACATGTTCTTACCAAGCATATTGATACGCTACACAAAATATTATGGAAGGAAATTACCTGTGTCAGCAGTAGTATAAATACCTGTCCAATAACCACTCAGACTTTTGATAATGGCCCTGTTAACATAGGGGCAATGAATATATGTTTGTCGCTTAAATACATCACGCAAGTCTATTACAAAACCCCTGAGATTAAACCTGGCACCTATTTCAGCACCGATCAGAGAGAAACAATGGGTTTGAAATTACATGCTTTGAGGCCAGAGAGTTTTCACAAGACAGAATCTGCAGCTTCTTTCCATCTTGCCCACTTAGGAAAACACGGAGCACTTGGCGGTGGCTTGAATCCTCGCATAATTCACAAAGCTGTGAGTATTTTGTGACGTGACAAATTGCTCAGGCATCTCGCTGCCATGCCCTTCTGTCGCTGTTGCCTCAAATCTTCCCTCAAGGTTTTGAGGAGGAGAAATGGTGTCTGTTGCGAAGGGAGAGCTGTCATTCCCTCGGGTCTGGGACCTGTCCAGAGGAGTGCCACCACGCCGGCTTACCAGCAGGTTGTTATGGCAGTTGTACATCACTCACAGAGCTCTCCCCGGCAAATATTCCCTAACCCAGACAGCCCTTACGGCAGCGAGAATACTGGTCCCTTCCCCTGCTGTACTTGTGTGGGTCCCCTCCTGTAGACCAAGTGGGAGGATGAGCGGAATCAACTGTCACAGTAATACCCATGTGTTTTACTAACTGATTTTCTACAGTTCAGGCTCTGTAGAAATACATAAATCTCCGGTTTCAGCCATGCTGGCAGGATCCATTAAGCCTGACTTCCCTCAGAAAATGATTTACTTTCTTAGAAAACAACTATCTAATGAAATGGCTGAAGGACAGAGAAGACCGACGCGTGAGGAACGCTGACACAGAGACAAAAGCGGGGGCACCTACCTGCGGACACTTGCTCCACTGTCCCCAGTCAGACACTGCACACTCACTGGGGCAGTACAAGCTACACTTCTGCATTGTCTCTGGGATTTCAGCCTGGTTGCACAGCGCGTTGGGCACAGCCTCCCCTCCGTGGTCCTCAGCAGCACTCACACACCTACACAGAAGACAGAGGTTTTCGTTAGAGGATCATCAGTGTACTGCAGAAGTGATGAGTATCAACAGGTCCGCTCGACTCCATATAGGAGTCCATACAGGACACTACATGCAACACAATAGCTATATGAAGCACGGATGGTCAAAACGTAGAATTAATCATGTTAATGCAAATCAAAACCAGCTACACGCACGGCATGCTTTCGTAACTCACAGATTTCAATAACTACTTTCAATAAGCATTTCAAACTCCACACGGGGGGATTTTAACTTTGATCAGCTGACGGCTGAGCGAACGGAAAATGACAACCAGCAAGAACAAACCTCGTGCTCCTGCTAGTAACACCCAGACATTTGGAAATAACTCAGCGTTTCCCCGTGTCTGGGGAATGAATACTCACTAATAACAAGCGCCACGCCGGTGCGTGCGGTGCCATTACTTGGGGAAAATGTTAGCAAATCAGAGTATGGAGGCTTTGCACCTCAGGGGGCTTTATGTACATATGGCATTTAGGTTGAAGAATTCTAATTTAAACATCCTGCCTTCTTCCTGAAAGATGTCTTGATCCTAACACAAGGCTGCATCCCTGAGATGCTTTTCCTGTGCACCACCGCAAAAAAATGCATGTTGCTTTTCATTTGAAATACACTGGACTCAGCGGCATACCCATGCTCAGATGGCCAGATATTTCAGCTTTATGCAAGTACGTATCAGCTGGTTTTAATCTGGAATACCTGTGCTTTTGTCTTCACGTACCTGACTTTCCTCGTTTGTATTCCTTCTCCACAGTGGAGGGAATTTTGTTTGCTGTTGATTTTGCACGGAGACCACGGCTCTACTACCCAAGAATACTGATTGCACTCGGTGTAGCATGGGACCGCCTCGTACACCTGCCAGGAGAAAGAATCAAAACTGCTCATTTGAACTATCCAGGTTAGCATCTCTGCGGAAACGCCTCAGCCAAACCCAGGGAAGAGTACACTGAAAAATATCCCGGCTTGTGCTCCTTATGCTGAGGGTGTTGTAATGGCTTTAAGTTCATTTATTCATTATTGACTTGCCAAGGGATTTTTAAGTATATAATAAACAGCAGTATGCACGCAGCATCCTAGGAAACAGGATAAATAACAGCTATTTCCTGCAGCCAGAAGAGGAACTCCATTACAATTTCATTCGCTCAGGCTGCTCTCGCTATAATCTATCACACGTCATGCCCCAGGAACGCATGCGCTGCACCCTTTTGTGTTTCAGAAGGTACAAACTTAAAATCAGCGCTCATTTACCTTTGCTTCTAACATATCCTTGTAAGCCGTTTACCATAAAAGACTGAGATTTCATGTGTCCTATACATTTTATTTTTATGCACAAGAACTATAAATGCTTTTTTCCCTGCAAGTGACTTATTTCTAATGCACATCCTAATCAAACATGACCATGTATTCACCTGAACTGTGGCATCTACATAGAGAGAAAAATACAGCCAAAAGCTTGATAAGCATTTTTAAAAGGTGCTGGATATTCAGGTTGTTAGAAGCAGCACACTGAGATATAGTATTTTAGAGGATTTTTAGGTTTAAACAAATGGATACATCAACAGTTCTATTACAGTAATGAATACAAGTTATTTATTTTCAATCCAGTTTGTCTGCAGAAGCTGATTTGAAGATATAGTGTCCTCAGCTGCTTTGTATGAAGCACAGCACGCTGCCCCGAAAACATACAGCACACCTAAAATTTCTTCAAGCACACCCCAAAATCTCCTTGGCCTTGCTGCAGTGGAGCCGTTTGGTTCTCACCATTAAAATAACTAAATCAATAGCCTCCCTCCCAACCCTCCCCCCCCCAAAAAAATTCAGCCACGTGTTTAATAATTTTCAGCCACGTGTTTAATAATGTATAGCTTTGTTTTAAATTAGCAGATTACGACTACGCATGTTGTGGCCACAATAAAGAAACCTTATTTGCAACATTTTGGAGGTGGGGGGGCAGGGAGATTGAGATACCAGTTAGAAAACAAAACTGGTGCCCATCAGAAAATTACCTTCACATTGAACAAAAAGGAGGTAACTTGCTAAAGAAAACCCCTCAGGAACAGCAAATGTCGGAAACTAATTTTAACAGTGGGTCTTTTATAAACAGTGTGCATAGATTTAGCTGAGAGAAGAAAGAGAGGCTAAAAAGTGCAAAATGAGTGAAGGAGAAAAAAAAAGGGAGAGAGGGCAACAGAAGTTGGGACCGGTGGGGGCAAGCATGGCATGAACCAGGCAGCGCTCCACGTTTCGTGCAGGGGAAGGGAAAGGCAGGGAACGAGGAGGGCAAAGGCAGTAGCACCATCAGTACGGGTTTTCCTACATTAATCTTAAGCACAAATCCTTTTTCACAGTCTGGGCACAACTAACACGAGGGAACGTGCAAAATTCATTTCGACTGCTACGGCCAAGCTGGAAGAGGGGCAGCGACGGCGTTCGGCACGACAAGCTTCTTGCACAAGTGAGCGAGGTCACCCCGCAGCCTTTTGGGGAGCGCAGGCGGTGTGCGATGTTCCCAGCTTTTGCTGGGCCGGCACCAAGGTCTTTAAAAGGTCGCAGCGCACTGCAGTCACTTGAGATGGGCCAATGATTTCCACACGCTGGGACGGTGGTATTTCACCTAAGTACATGATGCATAGGTACCTATGTATTGTATAAAGCCCGTACTGGGGCTAAGTTTCCTAGGCTTAGCAAGCGGCACCAGAAGAGCCCCTAATGAGCTGTGCAGCCCTGCTCGTTAACATTAGCTGATGTACACAGAGCAAAGAGAGCAAGTACCCATGGAGTGGGACCTGTGCTCAGCGCCAGCTCCAGCACCGAGCCCGGCACGACACCACCGTCCTGCCCCGGCCAACCTTGAGAGGGTTACTGACTCCCGCTGCCGTTTCCCTGCGCACGCCAGGAAGAATAACAATAACAATCCCTCCTTAGGCACTGTGAAGCCTTCAGGTTCCCCAGGGACAGCTGGGAGATGGATGTACAGACAGAGAGTATGTATTAGTTTCCCTGCTCCACAGAGGGGAAGAAAAAAAAACAAACCCATGCTCTGGCTATGTTGTCTGACAAAACATAACTGCTGTCTGCAGGAGACGATCAGTTGAAGAGGGAAACGTGTGCTTTAGGCGGGATCAGAGTTTCCCTCATTGCAGAGGGGAGGCAAAACCCAGAGGGGGTGAAGCATCAAACTTCCCAAGAGCTGACTGCCCCCCCCAGCCCAGGGAGGAGACGTCTCCCTGGGCACTGTTAAGGGAGGTAAAACTTATTTATTAGTAAGTTTATTAAGAGCTGGTGGGTGCCCATTCCTGCCCT
>NW_009260274.1:1390873-1421321 GCF_000687185.1 Egretta garzetta | reverse complement strand
GCCTCCGCCCCTCCGCAAGCACAGGCTGCGGCTTTAGGGCTTTAAGATTCTTTTCCTTGCTCTCATTAATAACCCTTCCTCGGGGTTAGAGGATATCGCGGTGCATCCTGCCGGTCACGACACCAGCACTGGCAGTGCTCAGCCCCTGCCTGCGGCAAGCAGCCTCTGCTCTGCACTCGGGCCAGACCAAGAGCTTGGAAATCCCGTCTCAGTGACCTCTCATCGCTCTGCATTACAACCTGTTACACCTCAGACCTCTCCAAAACCAGCAAAGCCCACCTGCGGATAGCAGTAGAGGCCTAACACCAGGAATTTACCCCAACTACTGCATTCTGGTGGCCAAAACCTCCTGCGGCATCTACCTGGTGTGACTTCTGTGTAAGAAAACCAGCAGGGTTTGGGCAGGGCTGGGACACCACGTGAACTAAAATGGATCAGAGGAAACGTGTGAGGGCAAAACAGGGACCCCGTACGCAGTGACACGAATACATGTGACGTGAAGTGATGCTTCAGACGCGCCCTCCCGAGGGCAGGCAGGATCACAATAACACTGCCAGCAATGCAGCATTTGTGTTCTGCTGGCCGCAAGCCGGCACAGTTGCACGTGAAGCCCCATGCTGATGCTCTCTGACAGACAGACAGACAGCCATCCCACCCTTGGCACGCGGAGGAGGGCGCACAGCACTGGCCGCACCATTTAGGTATGGTACCTGAATAACCAGCAGGGTTTGGGCAGGGCTGGGACACCACGTGAACTAAAATGGATCAGAGGAAACGTGTGAGGGCAAAACAGGGACCCCGTACGCAGTGACACGAATACATGTGACGTGAAGTGATGCTTCAGACGCGCCCTCCCGAGGGCAGGCAGGATCACAATAACACTGCCAGCAATGCAGCATTTGTGTTCTGCTGGCCGCAAGCCGGCACAGTTGCACGTGAAGCCCCATGCTGATGCTCTCTGACAGACAGACAGACAGACAGCCATCCCACCCTTGGCACGCGGAGGAGGGCGCACAGCACTGGCCGCACCCTTTTGGTATGGTACCTGAATACCCAGTGCAGACCCCGCAGCTCCTGCGGGCTGGGACTTCCAGGGGTGGCTGCTGACCTGATGGGTCCTGCCCATTCGGCCAGGATTCCCGGTTACGCTCGCCACCAAAAACCCAACATACAATTGTTACAAATGACCCATCTTACACAGTTATTGTGCTGGCACCACTGCGTTCACCGTCTGTGAACAGCCCCTCTCCTGCCCCGCATCGGTGCCGGGCAATGACATCTCCAGTAGCACCTCTGAGAGAGCGGGAAGGTGTAAATAACCACCAGGCATCACTGGGAGGGACAGATTTCTTCAGAGCAAGTTACAACATGTATCGGTAAGACTCCATTACAACTTTTAAATGGGAGTCATAAAGAGATGCAAGATTTCTACCCATGCAGCTCCGAGTACACATTTTGGAAGTCGTGAATATAATTTGTGACTCTCTCTTTGCATTTAAAAAACAACAGCAATGCAGCATGTGTTCCTTTCCTCCTCAGGACAGTGTTTTCCTCCTGTTTCTCTCTCCTGGCTTGCCATCCTTTGTTTTCAGTCACTTCCAATTCCTCTTTTCTTGTATTTAAAAAAAACCACAAACACCCTTAAAGCCTTTCACTCCTACCTTTTGCTAACAGCTGTGGTACTTAACAAGGTCAAAGAGATGATACCCTTGATTTTGCATTTTCAAAGGATTTTGGCTAAGCCTTGTTGTTCTTTGGGTCCCATTAACCAGGGGACCTGGGAGCACTCCTTGCCTCCTGGCTCTGTGGGAGCACCCTGAGCAGAGGCTGGGATGGATGGGATGTGGTGTCCTCGCTCCTCACCCAACCCAGGGACCCAAAGTGCCTCAGCTGGGAGAGGGTTGGGGTGCGCTCCCACAAATCCCTGGCTGCCTTGTAGAGTATGTCCAAGCTTCAAATCAGACACAGCCTCAGTATCCTGGCCCACGTCACGTTTGCCATCTGCTGCCTCTGCTGCAGATAGAGACGTCTCTTGCCCAGCTACACCACGTCTCTTCCCAAGCACAAAGACAACAGTTCCTTCAAAAATAATCTGCTTAATGCCCACTCTTCCCCAAACTTATGCAAACCCACTATGACAGACAGAGCCACCCAACACACGTATGGAGCTGTACTACCACAATCCATCTCCTGAAGGAGAGAAACTAAACCAAGATCACACAATGGGCAGAAGGGCCCTTTGCTCTGCCCTGCTCTGGGGGAGAAAGATGCTGAAGCTCCGGACACACAACCCGTGCGGAGCTGCAGAGCTCAATGCCCAGGGGACCAGCCTGGCTCCATCCCTCAGTGCCTCACCTTTAACCCTTTCAAAAAATAAACACAGTAAAGGTACTTTTAGCATTTTAGGAAATTAACTGCTTTCCTCAATTTTTATTCATATTCACATGCTGCATTTTGGGCTCGATGAACCAAGAGGTGAAATGATGCCTGACTGAAGTCAATAGGAGTTTTGCTGCTGACTTTTATAGGACCACTGTATCACTCTCTGTAGCCACAATTAACCCAGAATACATTAATGTCTGAATCCTAAAATCAAGGTGATGGTCACAGTTCTAAATAAAAGGGAAGAAGGACAAAAGCTACTTTTTTTAAGAGACAAACTGCTATAGGCTTGCCCTAATAGAAGAAGCCCGTTCCTATTCACTCCAATGCAAACCCTGAGTCCTTGCCAAAGTATCTTGACATCGACAGTTACTTCAACAAGATATACAAACATTAATCTATTTGTTTTCTCTATTAATAGCTGATACTTGCATTTTAATGAAAAGTCCAAATATCTAACCACCAGAGAGCTCTGGAGTGACTTAACTGTTCCATAACTTATTTAAATATAGGAATAATGCTGACCTTCCAAAAGACGTACAGAAACAAGTGCACTTGCTCACCTGATGTGATCCATTAAAAGAAATTCATACCTAGACTTTAGGTAGCTTTTCTGATGAGCACCTGCAGAGTAAACTAGAACGAGGTTCAACGCTTCTGAAAATCACAGAGACTTCATATTTCAGTGAACGTCAAGATTTATTGTCCCTCAAGGTAAATATTGACTCTGGTTTTCCCTCAGTCAATATTTTAACTTTCAAGACAGTAAATCTTGGTGTTCACCTCAACTAAAGTCAATATCTGCTTATTATATTAGAACAACCAAACTGATCACTGTAGCAGTTGCCCAAGACCCTGAGGACAACCTCTGTGCTATTCATTTCTAAAAAAAATGGGCTGAATTCATTGCTAACATAAGTTCATTTCACATCACTGCCCTTCTACCAAGGTTACATTAGACCTAAAATATTGAAACAGCCAGAACTGAAGCAATAACAACCTACATTGAAACTACGGAGACCACCATGAATAACACTAAAGCTAGAAAGGATCTCCTATAGGAAAGAGAGCTGATTTGCTCTGGTTTGCAAAGACACTTGCTGGTAAGGAAATTCAAGTGCAGGTATTAAAACCGCTCCGACTGAGACTGGCCAGCAATTTGATCGCTTTTAATACTTTCTGCATTACCCACTTCTCTGTTGCCTGCATATCCAGGCTGCAAGAGGAGGCAGCGGTGGGATGTCACCGTGCAGAAGTGGCCTGCTCCTCCTCTGACAGCTTATGGCCACCACTTCGTGAAATCTGGACCCAACCAGTACTTCTCTTGCAACCTGCCTGACGTGAACGGATCCAGAGCGCAATGAGAAATACAGCTCCGAAGATGTCCATCTATTGCAATTACTGGCAAATTTGACTGCTATGTTGACTCCATCTAGTTCATCCAAACCTCTCCATTGGTTGAAAAGTGCCTATGCATTAACTGAGTAATTTTTATAATGGTCTAATGCTGCCTTCGCATTCCATTTAATCCAAAACAGGTAATTTTTAATAATGAGTTTCTTTTATTTAATACTTTAAAACTGAATTTAAAATGGAGTACTTACTTTGTTAATTACTTAAGTGCATGTTTGATTTGGCAGATCTAAGCACGCATTTAAAAGTTTTACCGAATAAACTGTATAGCTGAAGGACAAGTACTTGCACATTAACAAACACTACATCACAGAAATGACCTCATTAAAATTTCAACATTAAATAGTTCTCTTTAAAATAAAATTGATTTTATTTCATGCTAGTTTATATATTGATTACAATCGCCAGAAATATGCTAACCGCTCACCAGTATTAAAACTTATTGAACAATTAATTTTCAAGCAATTTGGATTTTGCAAAGCAGCTCTTTCACTGACGAATACATGTCTTCAGGTATCTGGATGCTGCAAATAGCCACCAAAACTTTAAAAAATATTGCTCAAGAATGACTTACAGTGCAAAAGTTTGAATAGATCAGCATCTGGTAAGACTTCTGAAATTACTGGAATTCCTGAATCTTTTATGCCTCTAGTAGGTACCTGCACAAATATTTGTGAAACAAATTTAGCACTTTTAGTTTTCATTTGCACCCAAATGAAATGAGTTACTGTTTTTTACCTCCTTTGTGGTACGGAAAAAGGAAACTCAATTAGAGCTTCGCTAAGCTTACGAAAAGCCTTCACTGGCGTTGAACGAAGTTTATAGAAAACCTAGACCTGCCTAAAACTTTGTAGCTGGCAAAAGGATGGGATCAATTTTAACCAACATAAAAATATGAATTAAGAGTCAGGGCAACAATTTCTGTAGCACAGACAGAAAAACGTATCAATTCCCATTGTGGAAGCCCCTACAGCAATGCACCCATTACTCTAAGGGCCCAGCCATGGTGACAGCCTCCAAAAACACTGCCCCAAAAAATGATTTTCACCGAGTAGGAAGGGTAAAAACAATTATCAGTCCTCTGAAGTTTTCCCAGCTCTTGATTATCTATTTAGAGCCCAACCCTCAAAACCGCTCAACTTTAATCCTAATTTCCACATGAGAAAAGCGAGGATGAAGAATTGAGTGATTTATTAGAGGCTGGAGAGGGAGCCCTCAGGAAGCAGGGGACTGAATTGGGAAAAGCCCTGTTTCTTGCACTAACTGGAATGACATCTCAGCTTAAAATCAGATACTGAAAAGTTCAGATAAAGACATTTCAGGATGAAGCCATCAGAAAAAGCAGCACTGTAAAATTCAGGCTGTAAAATGAGGAAAAGAGGAAAAATTAGGAAAGCAGCAGAGTATTCTTGCTATAAAGACGTCTGGATGCTCCGCTTTCCCTCGCCATGGCCTTTAGATGCTTTTACTGTATCCAGTCTTTTGCTGGACTTTACAAAACACTCCTAGTAAATCCCTTATTTTCTGCTAATGAATGATTAAACATGCAAAGGCAGACACCGCTGTATTTCAAATTCTTAAGTGCAACGAGTGGAAAATGCCTTGGTTAAAAAGTTAATTGAAGCGAGCTCTGCCGAACCCCAGCCATTACAGCTCACACTTACAGAACTAACATTTTGCTCAGCAAGGTTTATTAATTCATATTTACTAGTGATAAGAGGGTTTATTTTCTGTAAGATCGGTGCAGACATTAAAAACACCAAGTTGTAATATGGTGAAGCGTGAGTGCTCCTCACTTAAAATAAGATTTTAAGATTAAAATAAGAAGCTGGCATCACTCAACATGAGAAAATAAGGGAGAACGTGCAGCTCCCGGGCCCAAACCTGCCTCCCTGTTTTTACTCAAGGTTTTTCTGTCACTACAGCCTTTGAGGAGCAGCAGAACGCAGCATGGAGTATAACCTTGCAGAGATCGCGCAGATATTGGGTGTTTGTTTCTACCTGAAATACTCAGGCAAGACAATTTAGTCGCAGAGTTACACAAAAAAATGGAGATGTTAAAGTGTGAATGGGGGATATGCAAATGCAATCACAAATGGCCAGTTCCTGTGGCTCTGCTTTTCATTTTATTTAATTATGCTTCTTCACTATCAAGAAAATATTGAATCCAGATGAGATATTAATAAATGCCATTTTATTATGTGGTCAAATATAGGGGTCTAAAGCAAGGCAGAAACTTGTTCATGAGAGTTTCGGTGCATTTTTGCAGACTCTAGAAGCTCTAGGTGCCGTAGCTTCGGCTGCCTCCCTGTCACAAAGCTAGGCAAGCATAGCAAATTTAAGTAGATATAAATAAATGTCCCGTGTTTTTGGAACAGCACATTTTGCCGCAGCTGAAGGACAGTTGCAGGGTAACAAACAAATGTGGCACCTCTCTGGATGAATCTGTTATGCAGGAATAATGTTGGATCCAGTTTTAAAGAGACAAAGGGAAAAAAAGCTGATTGATGAAGAACAACATCGAAGCCCCTTTTTACTAAATGAGAACAGTAAGTAAGATGAAGACAGATCGCAACACCAACCTGAGCCTTTGCAGATGTCCGTGTTAGCAGGGCATGACAAGCAGAAAGGAAAGAAAATTATATATTCATTAGTTTAGCTGCTGTATGATAATACTGCGAAGAAAAAAAAAAAGCAGAAAATCTGCTCAAATTAAAATTGCCACAATGTAAGGTTGCATTCAGTTCTTCAATTTCCCCATCTTTCAAAAAAAAAAAAAAAAAAAAATCCCTCAAGCAGAAATCAGGCATTTATTTGTGAGTGAATGAAAAGCACGGCTATGCTGAAGAATGAAGCAGAGCTCATTCAGCTTCACCCAGCAATCCTCTGGATTTCCTAAGAGTGTCTTGCAATCAAAGCCTTAGGATAAAAGAAAAAAAAAAAAAAAAAAAAAAAAAAAAAAAAAAAAAAAAAAAAAAAAAAAAAATCTATGATGCTTAACCTGAAATCTGGTAAGAAACCCCACAATTAGGGAATATCAATCACGACAGATACGAAAAGCTTTCAGATATTTAAATCTTCATTGGGTGGCAGTGTCTTCAGCGCAGCCTGCAGACGAGAGGTAGGAGGCATGCCAGGCAGCTCGCAGCCTTTAGCAGGTGGGACCCAATCTCCTCAAACACCATCAATAACTCAAAGTAGATTTCATTATGGAAAAAATAATTAAATGATAAAAATTCAGTAACACGGGTTTACGGTGCATGCACGTCCTACAGAGAAGGAGGGCTGGGTGGGGGCAGTTGACACCGAGATCTCCAGGGATGCCTCGGCAGTGCAGGAGCTCTGCACTATATAAGTCCGTATCAAATCGTCCTGTGACCCGCAACGGCGCGGGCACGGCAAGCATCAGCTTTCACCAGCAGAGCCCAGGCAGGCCGGTGCTCCCGCTCCTCTCCCCCGACCTAAATGCCAAGCGGAGCCCGCACAGATGCGTGCCAGGAGCCAGCCGGGCTCGGGGGACACGGGGCTCCCGAGCGAGCCTGCGGCCGCCGCGTCCCTCGGCCTGCGCTCCCACCGCAGAGCACAGCGGTTCGGTAGGTCAAAGACCCGCTCCAGCAGGGTATGAGCGAGCGATTACAGGATCCAGAAGCTAAGTCATCTGTCACATGAAATGAAATAAGTGCCGGTACTAAATACAAACAGTCCCAAAGAAGCACTTTCTTTGTAGGCATCTGTACGATAGGCAATTTAAAGAAAAGACCATCGGAGCTTACTGCTACGTTAAAAATGATGCCTCAGAGACAAAGTTTCAGCACTAGCCTTTCTTTTAAGAGATTTTAAACCATTTCAAAGCCTAAAAACTTCCAATTGATATTCTATCAGTTTATTTTCACGTCTTAAGCAAGAATGAATTATCATGACAGTCACACGTATGTCCTTAGATAGTATGATCTTGGACTGACAATTCTTCCACATGAGATATAAAACCGGTTAGCCGACAAGAACAATTTGATCGATAGCACTATAGACAAGAAATGGAAGAGATTAGGATGTGACAGGCAGTTGAAAGTTATGTTTTCCGAAACACGCTTCCATGAGACTACACCAAAGGCTGGAAGCCGGGAGAACTGCAAATTGCTCCTGGGGCTTCCCGCCGTCGCAGCAAGACACAGCCCAGTTTTAGGTTCCCGCAAAAGCAGGAATAGAAATGCAAACCAGCTCGTAACCCGATTGTTTCGGTAGGATGAGACTGTCACTCTCCCCCCCGTCCGCTCAGCATCAGGTCCGATTCCTCCTCAGCAGCATCCGGGCAGAAACGGATGCTCGCAGGGAGAGCCGGACAGGCGCTGATGGATGAGTGATAGATCCCATAGATTCAGCACTCGGAAAGCTCACCCACAGCCTGATTAGTAACTGGAGCTGGAAAATTTTCCTTCGAAGAGCAAGTTACTGATGAAGCCAGGATTTTTGACAGCCTGTTGCAGTGCATATTTATGGTAGCTGTCTTGCTGCCAAGACAGGCAGATGTTAGTACTGCGTTTAGATGCGGCATTAACTTGAGCAATTTTCTCTGTATAATTACAGGTAACGCAGACCTCCTAGCAGTGCTGCTGAGAGGCCAGCCTCGTGACAAGCCAGCTGAATTCAGAGATTTGAAGGCAGCTACAATCACACCGCCACACACTTAGAAAGCCTGCAGTTCTTACGGTCTGACAGTTTTTGTTGATACTTCTTATAGGCGGATCCAGACAGAAAAGATTTAGGCACAGAAGAGCCAAGTTTTCTTTCCCAAATGCATACGTTCAAGGAAAGTGATGTGCTGCAGAGAGAAACCGCGCTTCTACCTGTGGCCGCTCCCCGGCAAGAACATCCATGTTTAATAAACTAAAGGCCCCCTTGGGCCAAAAGTTAAATTCTACCCAAGCTACTTCAAACATCAGAGTGCACGTATACTCTCCCCCAAGCCAAAAGATAGGAGGGAAGTGCTTGCAAGCCACTACCTTGCGGGGTAGCTGGTGTCTCTCTAGCTCTGGGTATCTTTCTTTCTGCATTTCCATTCCTTTCTTTCAGGGCAGGGAATATATATATTTACAGATTCCTACATTTCTATCATCAGCCCGTATTTTGAGGTTAAAGGCTTTACATGGACGCGTACAAATACACGTGAATCAATGGGAAATCTTCTCCTGACTTCCACTGTTCTGAGTCACGCTGTAGCAAGCAAGGAACATCTGAATGTCTATAAGTACATCAGTAAAATTTATAAAAAAAAAATTATTGATCATGGTGAATTTTTGCTGCAGTACACGTTTATTCAAAACGTACATCAATGGTGCCTGTATATACTGATGGTTAACGAGAACCTATATAAAACACAAGTAGACTTTTTTGGAATAGATCTGACCAGGAATGACTGCATAACTCTACATGCACATATGCCCACGCTCCACAAACATCAGCATCTAGCGCATATTTACGTTTTCTTTTTGCCTTGCCCTTATGGCGTTTGTGAGCGTCTGACTATTGGAGCCCTACCAGAAAGCAGAACTCCTTATTTGTTCATGTACCAGTGGGTACCATACCCCTAATCACACCACCAGAGCATCACGTCCTGCTCTGTGCCACCGTGGCTTTCGGGAAGGGTATGTCAGGGCACGAATGATTCAGCAGTTTTCACACCTCTGCCGTTCCCTGGAGCACTGTCTTCACGCATCCATGCTTCTGGAAATAATGGAGTGAAAAAGGCAGTTTCCCAAAACAGTAAGCAAAAGGAAAAAGTAGAAGGTAAGTGCATATGGAGACTAAACAACACAGCTGTGCTTTGCAGTATGTTGTGCACACAAACCATTCCACCTGAAACCTTTTAGAGAATTAAATAATGCAACAGAGAAAACAGTGTGTGGTCTGAATTAGAGGACACAGTAATTTAAAGATCATGCAAATGGTCTAAAAGAAAGTATTCACTCAGACAGCCCATAGCAGATTAGAAAGAGGGGAAAATCAAAAGGCAGAGACAAGAAATTGAAGTCGGATGGCAGATCTGAAAGGAATGGAAGAGTTGAAGAAATAAAGAAAAGGGAAACACGGTTACCCATCTCAGGAACCACATAGAGAAAGCCCAACACTAAAACCAGTCAACTTAGCAGAGGGAATGGTGGGAAATGAAAGATCACCACTGAAAATGTAGGACGGTAGGAAATGAAAGATGGGCACTGGCTCAGAAAGTTTGGCCAACAAGGAGGGCAAACCTGAAGACACACTTGAAATAACTTCTGGGTCAATGGGGAATGATGGAGACAAGATTGCCTAGCATCCTTCAGGAGACGCAATGCAAGAGAGCTGGAGGAGGAAAGGGGAAATAAACCACTGAACTGCAGAGCAGTCAGATAAACTTCTATTCTTGGAAAAATATTTTCCTACTAACATTATCTATAAGCAGCAGAAAATAACAAGGAGATGAGTAGCAGGCAGCAGGGGTTTGTCAAGAACAAACTGTGTGAAATCATTCTGATGTTCTTCAGTAACAGGGTAACAGATGCTGTGGATAGGGATGAAATGGCAGGTATTATGTTGACTTTAGCAAGCCTTTCACTCCACCTCTCAGGCTAAAGAAATATGGTGTGGATGAATCTAATACTTGGCAAGTACAATGTTGGAAAATCATACTCTGTATAGTTAATAGTGTAAAACAGGCAAGAACCCTCACGCACGGCTCTGCAGAGCTTTATGTTCTGTATCCAGTCATATTCCTTGTTTTCATTAATTTGGGGCTGGAGGGCTGATTCTTACCAACTCTGCAGATGCTGCCAAGGTGAGAGGGACAGCGAGGCAATCGGAGGACAGGAAGAGAATTCAAAATGGGCTTCATGAATTGGAGAAACAGACTGAAAACATAGGTTGAAAGAGAATTACAAGAGCTACAGTGATGAGAGGCTGACCAGGCACCAGCACAAACACAAGATGGGAGACAACCGGCCCCTTAGTGGTACCACTGCCCTGCCTCCAGAAAAAGAGAATGATTTGGTAATATTGTAAAAAGACAAGACAAATGTAGAGTTTGTAAAACACCGAAGTACCACTTCAGCTATGGCACAGATTCAGATCGGGAAGCATTCCCAGACACGTGCACCCAACTTTATGAGGAATTTGAAGGATTTGAACCAACTGAGAGCCAATGGACAACAGTAAGATTAATAAGACCAGAATCAAATTGCCAAGGTGAGTGGTGGCATTTCCACTGTTGCTTTACAGGTAAACATTTAAACCACCAGTATAATTAGTGACAATCTATACGATGGCAGATTTGTCAATGAAGCATGGTATCACTGTCAGATAAAATAGCAATACTGAGTCATAAAAAGAAATAACTCTGCTGTATCATACCAGATGCAGAGTAGCAGAAAGGCACCTGAGAGAGCTTTAAAGAGATCTTCCAGCAGCTTGAAACTATCTATCTGTAGCATCTCTGAGCTCCTCTGCCTTGGATAAATCACAGACTGCCAGACTGCATTTTGGAAAACCGGGACTCTCTTCTACCTTGTACAGGAATAGGGCGGTGGAATTACCATTACCTTAAATATTAACAGCACTGTTACAACACTGCCTACAGTTCTAGCTCCTCATTGTAAAAGTAACATTGATAATGATGGGAGTGGTTAAAGGAAACCCAGGAAAATAATTCAGGGTCTGAAAATCTTGCGTTACAGTAACAAAATACAGAAACCTACCTCTTTGGTTCAGGTGAGAGGTGGGGAAGAGAAGACTCGATCATTTTTGGGAATATACAGAGATGATTTATCTCAGAAGAGCTCTTTTTAAGCTAGCGGGTAAAAATGTATGTTCCCAAGATTGAGAGCTGTAGTTAGACAAATTCATATTCATGTTATGAAAAAGAAGTTTTTAAGAATTAAGGAAATCATCTTATCCCGGGTAAATCCTCCCTCAGCCAAAGTCTGTGCCAAGGTGGGGTGCCTTTCCACAAACCTGCTCCAACTCCACAGGTAGGCAGGGATTTGACTGCAGTCAAGTAGCTTATGCTATACAAGAGGTCAAAACAGACCATCATCATCATCATCATCACGGTCTACGTCTGGTCTTAGGATCTCTGAACGAGGAACTCCACAGAAGACTTCTAAATCACATATTAATCATTAAGTGAGCCCACATTTATAAAGCCATACTAACCATACTACATACTTAAAATATAAATGGTACACTAAAGCTGAAGGGATGCCTGCGTGGATTTCACATGCATTTTGAGAGGTTGTCAAAAAAAATAGTTCTACATTGTAGATGAGAAGGGCATTGGAGTTCAGCCAGTCCCCGTGTCATCCCATAAATGTTGATCCCACAAAGATGACAATATTTTATTTACTGCATCAGCTCTAGCTACTAAATTGTAACCAAGAGAGCAGCTGGAATTGAGCAGAGAGAATACACTTTCTAGCTAGGTCATGATGCTGCCAGTAGCATGCAGGATGGCGGAGGAAAACAAAAAAAAGCAATTATTTAAATAAAGCAAACACTCTCTTGGCTGCATCTGCTCATCAATGATTTCTGCCATTTCTCAACTGTAACTCTGGTGTGGGTAAAATAGATGGCACACTTGGAAGTGCAAGTTGGACCCTCCTGCCTCTCGGCAGAGGCTTCCAGGTCTTTGGTTTGCTTCTCAGCCAACTGCTCCTGCTGGTTTTTATTACTAACACCCCTTGCTTAGCAATGCATCCCTGTCCCTCCTGCAGGTCAGTGCGTGGTACATGGCACCTGGACAAGTATATGCATGTATGCATGGACATCGTTCAGAATAAACACGAGGTGATTGACAGGAAAGTGAAAAGAAAGAAAACAGAACAACTGTAATTGCATGTGAGCAAAGAAGGGCAAATATTCACTGTACAGAAATGCATTTCAGTGAAAACAAGAAAAAGAGGAGAAATGTGGTGACAAGGAATACTGGCGGTGACACAGAAAGGGGTAAAGGCAAGGGAAAGACAAAGGAGAATGCTAGAGGAAGAGGCTCACTGTTTCACAAACACTTGAGGAAGTACAACACGAAGCAAAACAGGGCTGAGGCAGGAGAGAGGCGCGCAGAGAGGCAATGCCGAAGTTGCTCTGCAATAGGAAATACAGGGAGCCCTGCCGGGCTCTACTCCGGTTGTTCCTCTGTGGTTTGGTGAGTCCTGTAACAGCCTCTGATTATGTGAGACCCATGCCATAGATCAGAATACTTGGAAAAGAAGCAATGTTTAAAAGGCTAATGCTTTTATACCTATCAACTGATGGCTTAATATTGACATTAGTGCCATCGTTTGCTCTACATACCACCAATAGACAATGCTCTCATGGTTATTTTCAGCTTATTTTACCAAGTCATTTTTGGAAATCTTTGCTTTCAGCGAGCAATGCAGGCGTTAAGAGTCAAGCTCCATCCGCTTTGTATCAAAGCCTCTCCCACGGTGCAGCTGCACACCAGCGCGTAGGGTCCAGTCACACACATTTCTATGGTTGCTTTTGGCCTGCTGAGCCAACAGACCGTACGCATACAAATCCCCCTTGCCTACGTATGCTCAATTGGGAAACGATCCACATTTCATTGCCTTTTCATTTAGACTGATAAATAAGTTAGAGATGAACACCAGACAGCAAGGAAAGCAATTGCTCACTCAAACTTGCATTTAAAAATACTTAAGCGCGGCATTAAACTCCTCTCGGTGTTTATCATACAGACATCAGACAGTTTGCAAATAACATTTCTAATCGCCAAATGTTGACAGGGCTAGACTGTGAAGGACTGACATACAACACATTGTTTCAGATGGGTATAGAGAAATACACCCTGGGTAGAGATCACTGAAAAAACCACTGCATTTGGTATAAATAATAGTTTGGGTTGCCTCTTTTTTTTTTTTTTTTTTTTTTTTTTTCCAGATGGTATAACGGCATAATCCAGCTGCCTTCTGTTACTTTCTATTATATCAACAAAAATTATCAGAGAGGAAAAGTGCCAAATTCCCTCTTGTGCACCATGGAGATGAAAAAAAACCCAATCAACCGAGTAACACCGGTATTTGTGCTTGGGTATATTTAGACATGGAAAGATTTTTCTTAATAAAAACAAAAGACATTACAATGTGGAGGAAAACAGAAGCCTGAGGTAATGCGTTTCCCTTCTAAATACTGTGAACGATGCTTCTCAGGGACAACACCTGACTTTCTAACTCGGGCAAATGCTGGACACCAATGAAACCAAACCAGTTTTATCGCTGTGATGGTCAGCAAAAGTCAGGGTATTCAAAATAAACAACCCAAACCACAAAATTTATGCCTTTCTGTTCCTGCCTGGCTTGCTTGTGCTCTGGAGTGGGATGTGCTCTTGTTAAACACAAGGAACACAAGCAGGCAGCTGCGGTGCAATGCCAGCCGGCCAGCCCTTCATCAACATCTCTGAGTTGAGGTTTCCCTCACAAAAGGGAAAGGGGCTTTATCTTCCTCACTCATCCAAAGAAAATGATTACGGCTGCACCTGAACACCACAGAGTGAAAACAAAGCAACTAAGGAGAAAGCCTTATTGCATGCTGGGCAGGAGCTGCATGGTTTTACACATGCAGAAGACATCAGAGATGTCCCCACTGCTGGCACTTGAGATTTCCACCCAAAACTGAGAACGTGTACTCAGAAAGACCCTGTCTCCAGTGTAGAAATCCATCGGAGCCGCCCAGCACAGTTGTTGCAGCCACCTAGATCAGGCACAAGAGCAGCAGAGACTCGAAGCTGTTGGCACATACAAAAGAGCATGAGGAACCACAGCGTTGTTGCAGCCACCTAGATCAGGCACAAGAGCAGCAGAGACTCGAAGCTGTTGGCACATACAAAAGAGCATGAGGAACCACAGCGTTCACACGGTCAACCTGAGAAAAAAGGGCCTCAATTCTCCTACCTGCCTACTGGAAAAGATGCTATGATGCTTTCCAAAAATTCCAGTCTTCAAGTTTTTTGCACTCCTGGCATCCAGACACGTCACCAGTGGGAAGGACCAGGGCAGAGAAAATGCCGATAACTGACACTATTTTAATGGCTGTGCTTTTAAGACCTCCTGAGGATGAGGTTAGATGCTACAGTGGATAAAATACCCCTTTTCTTGGGGAAGAATTATGGGAGGCTTAAAGAAATTTAGGTTAGGTACTGAAGGAAGACCCCGGTGGTCTCCAGCGCAGGTGTGTATAAAGGTAGCTCTAAAATACAGAGAGCAAACCAGGATACGGTAAGATAAGGTTATCTTTGCTGAGCACAGTAATACATGCAGTCAGACTTCTTTATAGCGTATCTACTCATAACAAAAGACATTTTTAACAATTCTAATGATAAGAATCCATGCTTTTGTTGGGAATTACCCCCCTCAGACTAAAGGCTTACAGAAGCCCATCTTCCTTGGGTTTCCCAAAGCAATGTGATACTAAGCATTCGGACTTTTCTCTGCCGTGTTGTCGCTTTTGGATTGTTCTTTGTGAAATTCCATTTGAATCTGCTCTGGGTGCAGCAGGAACGAGTGTACCTTGGGATAAGTTACGGGCAGTTAGACTGTAGTCAGCACAGCTCAGCGAGTGAACACGGCGCAGCTTTACCCACGTGGCGTGGCACAGCACCTAACCACCGCCGCAGAGAAGCAGAGGACTTCACCGATGCCACCCCATTTCATCTCGACAGACGACGTCGTGTTGCACTGCCAACATGCCAGCGTGTGCAGGCACCGCTGCAGGATGCCGCGCTGCAAAGCACAGACACAGCAATAGCAGACGGGGCGGTGGGGGAAAAGCACGTCTCCAGCGAGGTCGCGTTCTCCATCAGGCTGGCACGGCAGTGGAGAGGCGAGCGCTCGTCCGACACGGCAGAAGTAACGGGGCCATTCCCACCCGCACTTTACAGCATGCATGTGGTGGTTCTTCTCCACAGCTCCACTCCATCAGCAGAATTACATGCAGCAGTAATCCACACCCGGGCCTCTGGTAGCACCTAATGAACTTGAGAAATTCTTGAAGGAATAATTAGTTTGCTCCTGTTTCAATAGCTCTCCCCATCTTAAAAGGGCATTGTTGTATAGGTTGATTAGCTAGGAAGCTTTTTCCTTATAGTCAGCCTCTATCTCCACTCTTTTAATTCCACCCTATTACCCTTGCTACACCCCTGGGCCCCACGCTGTGTCACGGCTGTCTTTCTTTGATATTTACACCCTTTTTGTGTTCAGGAACTGTTATGAACCCCTGCAGACACCGCTCAGCCCCAGATGCCTTTTCACACCGGTATTTGGCTCTTCCTGCTCCCCCAGCAGCTGGATGATATGGCCGGCGTTAAACACAGCACAACGCCCGTTTGGAAGCAGCCGGGGCAGCACAGAGGGGCTGTACGGCCCCACCCCACAGAAGCCCTTGATGTCTTTAACGTAAGCACACACAGGTTTATCCAGACTTTGATGGAAAATGGGAACGTACCATTCAAACATCATCCTGCTTGCTCTCCCTGGCTTCTTGGCCCATTTACTATGCCCTTCCCGTGCATGAAAGGGTAAGGCAAGCTCTCTATCTATGTTTATTACACAATTCAGTTTTATATCAACATATTTAACTTGTTTAGGCTGAACTCTGCTGCCTTAGCAAAGAACCATTGAGCTGAATTTTACGGGATTAAATTCAGTATTTTCTCTTAATTGGGCCATGCTTGCTCCTAGGATGCTCTGTGTTGCTTTTATCTGCATCCTCCCACAAAGTGGAATTGTGTATCTCAATATTGCATAACTGTTTTTACTCTTCTCTGAGATAAACCTAAGAAGATTAGACTGGTTGGCTTCTCTCAGGTTCCTGCAGATTATCACCCGCAACGTAACTGCCCCCATGTACGTGTCCCTTATCTCCCTCCAACACTTCCTGCTTTTGAATGTTTCTGATTATATGATAGAGCCTAAAGAATAGCCAGGGTCTTCCTCTGTGCTTTGCTCTTTCTAAAAATGCACTCATTTTCTCAATATTTCCCTCACTCGTTCCTTCTTCAATACACCATTTGGGACAATAATCTGAAAACATTTATTGCAATTGGTATTTGATATATATGGGCTGGTTTTCCAGAATCACTTGGTCTGCCAGCCATTGAGATTCATGACAGCATTGGATTTCAGAAATGTGGAGGCAAGGAAATTTCCTGGAAGTCAGAAGTCCAAGGACCGACCTCTTCTGCCTGACCTAGCTCTTTAGGCTGCAGTACACTTTTCTGTAGAGATTATAATTATTCAATATGTACATTAAGAACAATGTGAGGCTAAAACGCAAGTGCCCCAAGGTACCTCAGAAACTTTAATTGTACTTTCAGATGTGACCAAGCAGTGCAAATTTGGTTCAACAGGTGATCTTTGGTCTTTAGCTTATCTGATTCCATTCGGCCACCTCCATAATATATATTTTTTTTCTTTTTCATCTCTTCCCCCACTTTCCCAGTGAAACTTAATTTTCTCTCTTCTTGTTTTGTTCAGCCATGTGCTGAATCATGGATGACTGTCTTTTCTTAGAGGAATATACAATAAGTGTCCATTTTCCCAATAGCAACATCTAATAAATACACAGCTTAGAATCACAAACACTAGAGATAAAACATTCGTGAATAATGTCAATGTAACTTTCCAATTAGCTCAATGCAGTATTAGTTCCAGTATGACAAAGTCTTACTTTCAAACAGTTATTTATAGGGCTTTCATCAAGTTACCTGGGATATTACTTCACTGTGCATAGCTCTTTTCTCCTTAATATTCAGCCTAAAACACCTCTGAAATCAGAGCTGAAAAACCTCTTGGTTAATTTGATGTTTTAAGTGTCAGTACAATTTCCAGAAAGTACAAGAATTACAGAGGTTGAAAGAATCATTCCAACTCACAGCTCAGCGTTCATTTGTAATGAGTTTTAAGATATCCTTTGAGGACAAAATTTTTTAGCCCCAAGTTTCAATATATGTAGCTTTGAATATGAGTGGCCACCCACAATTGCTTGAGCTCCTGTTGGAACAGCTTAAGAAGTGACCATCACCAAGCTACCGGGTGCCGCTCTCTCGGGGGCAATAGTTTGCTCCAAGTGATGGTGCTGCAGGTGCTTTATGAAAACCCTTCCTCATTCTGGGCTGCAACCAGCAGTGTGCATACCGTCAGTGATGCACCCCTGTCGTGGTTTAACCCCAGCCAGCAACTGAGCACCACACAGCCACTCGCTTACTCCCCTTGGTGGAGTAACTTTTACTCAGAAGACTAAAAGTGAGAGAACTCATGGCTTGAGATAAAGGCAGTTTAACAGGGGCAGCAAAAGCCATGCGCACAAGCAAAGCAAAAGAAGGAATTCATTCCCTGCTTCCCATGGGCAGGCAGGCACTCAGCCACCCCCAGGACAGCAGGGCTCCATCATGCAGAACGGTGACATGGGAACACAAACACCATCCTCCAAACATCCCTCCCCTTCCTTCTTCTTCCCCTAGTTTACATTCAAAGCATGACATCATACAGTATGCAATACCCCTGGGGCCAAGTGGGGTCAGCTGTCCTGGCTGTGCCCCCTCCCAGCTTCTTGTGCCCCTGGCAGAGCAGGGGAAGCTGAAAAGTCCTTGACTGGTGTAAGCCCTGCTCAGCAACAACTAAACCATCAATATTATTCTCATGCTAAATCCAAACCACAGCACTACGCCAGTTAATAGGAAGAAAATTAACTCTGTCCCAGCCAAAACCAGGACAATCCCCCAGGAGAACAGCTGAAGGGTGGTGGGTCCATAAACCCCCTCTAGATAGCCACATGCAGCACATCTGTAATATGCTCCGAGTACTGTAACTTCAGAGGCAGAAGAAAAGGGAGCGATTTCAAAACTGGGGCAGGGGCTAAAAAGCACTTTCATCTCAATTTTCACTGTGGGAACACGGAGTTATGGAGGAGCCAGTAATTACTAACTCGCATGAGACTGGGGCTGTGTTTGGGAGTTGCGCTGGAAACAGGGTTGATAACACAGGGATGCTTTAGTCACTGCTGAGCAGGGCTTACACAGAGCCAAAGCCTTTCCTGCCTCTCATCCCACCCCACCAGCAAGCAGGCTGGGGGAGGGTGGGGTGGGGTACAAAATTAACTCTGTCCCAGCCAAAACCAGGACAATCCCCCAGGAGAACAGCTGAAGGGTGGTGGGTCCATAAACCCCCTCTAGATAGCCACATGCAGCACATCTGTAATATGCTCCGAGTACTGTAACTTCAGAGGCAGAAGAAAAGGGAGCAATTTCAAAACTGGGGCAGGGGCTAAAAAGCACTTTCATCTCAATTTTCACTGTGGGAACACGGAGTTATGGAGGAGCCAGTAATTACTAACTCGCATGAGACATCATTTGTTTTGTAACTGCTAACTTATCATTTTGAGTGGACTTCTGTCCGTGCAGCCCTCCAAGAGACACCCACTGTAAGCTCCGCTAATTGGTCAGGTGCAAGAACTGCTGTCAACATTGTGCTCAGTAGGCATTTTCTTATAAAATCTATCAGAATGTCAGCTAGAAGTTTAGCCCTCAGAGATAAAATAAAATGGGAAAGGCATTTATGAGTTTGACAGGATTTTACTGTAGAAGTTAAGGGAAGTGATGATGGTGTGGGAGAGACACACAAGAGGACAACCGATCACTGTGGATCCAGTACAATTATATCGGGGTCAGCCACCGGCGAGGCACCTGTCTGAGGTTTAGCATTGCAGTAATGGAAGACACCGATTTCCCAGACAGCACTCTGACATATTTTAACACAGAAGAAAATGGTCGAGCTATATTCGGATGCCTCTGTGAGGATTCTTGTATTTCCTACAGACTTTCTATGAAAAATGAATTCAGACATATTCAAACACTTACTACATTTGCAAAGTTTTGTAAGTTGCCAAGAGCTGAGAGCTGTGTTTGGCTGTGCCATTTTTCCTGCCATGCCTATCTCCTTGTCAAAAATACAAGAGGTTCAGTAATACAAAAATACAAGAAAATGCAGCTGCTCTTATTAAAGCTAAGACATTTGGCCACTAAAGACACCTCTGTAACTGTTAAAAAAAACCCCAACCCATAGTTAAATGGCTCAAAAAAAATGGTTTTGGCCACAAACTTGGCCAAACCCTTTAATCTAGTAATCCACATTTGAGGACACATCTTTATGGAAGAGGTCACCGCACTGCAAACAAATAAAAAACATACATAAAAATGTTTATGCACTAATGCAAGAAATTGCATTACAGAGATCAAGCCACCTCTGCAAGAGAAGGAGCATGCGGTCAAATTTCCTTCCAAAATCAGTTTAACGCTAAGCTGCAATCTCATTTACCTAAAAATAATGAAACAGGAAAGAGGAAAAACCACCCAAAAATTATGATTAAAATGAACAGAAAAGAACATTTATCAGACGTTCAGGCTCTCCACCTATCCTTTATCCTTCTTGACATCTGACACTTTCTTTCATTTTAAAAATGCATCAATAAGATCATGGATCATAACAATAAAACAGGTGATATTAAACCCCTCTAATTCAGGCTTCTAGTTAAGGCATGCTAATAGGCATTCAACTCTTTCCATTGACTATGGAAGGATGTCAGCCTCCCAACTTTAAAGATTAATGGGAGTACCTCCACAGTGCCTTTTTTTATTTTCCAAATTTCCTTTAACCTCCAACTTATCCTACCCTAGAAGCTAAACCATTCCGATTTCTTCTTCCCTTGTCATGCTCAGCACCCTACTCCCGTACTTCAGCTAGTCCTCTACGTTGCCACTGTCAACAATGAGTTCAGTGACACTATTTCTATTGACACTGGAAGATGCACATTGAAAATTGCATGGGAAACAAAATATTCAGCTACTTGTCTTTTCTCCATCTCATTCTTACCTGAGCAACACAGCAGGGGAAGTCAGGAGCTGCTACACAGCCTCACTGCAGGTAATAAGCCACTTGTATTGACAATATTGCTGCCTGCCCTTCCTACCCTCTCCTTGGTGTCTTCCTACAGGACTAAGCAGCCAGCCCGATGCCAGTGGTAAATCAGCTGCTTAGTTTTTGTTTAACCCTTGTTTAACTAGATGTGACATCCCTGGGTTCATCCTGAAAAAATGGGAAACGCCATGCCAAGAAGCTGATGAGGGTCATCCATCATCCATATTTAGCTTTATGGTAAATGAAGGAGGAAGGGGAGCAGAAAGAGTGACTGAGAGCTGAAGAAGAACCTATATATTGGGGGAAAGGACCCGTGTTACTTGTGGTACGTCAACATGTGGACAAGATCAGCTAAACCATCTGAAAAAAAGGACACTGAAATAAATAATTGCTAACACTTTTGCAGAACTGGAAGAATGGCAAGATCACAACAGCCTTTGCCAAACAGGACACAGGCAGAGGCAAGTAAGGAACATATGGAAGAAGATACAATGAAAAGAGCTCACCAAAACCAGGAGTCCTGTGAATTCTCAGACTAATGTCAGCAGGGATATCATCTTAAATGGTATTTGAGAAAAGGCAAGGTAATGCTTTAAGGAACTGGAGTGGGAAGTTTTATCCATGAACATAGGGCAGTGTGGGACATCACCGAAGGTGCACAGGGAAGAAGGGAGCAAGTAGGTGGCTGAAGCCGGCGTGGGAGGCAGCACAACCCCACCGCCCATCCAGAGCAATAACAGGGGTCCACACTGGAAGGAGGTAGAGGCAAGGACAAGTTCAATGGGCTGATGTAGCCGAGGAGAGGCAGAGCTTGTGGGGCTGCGTGGGAGAGCTGTAATTCTTGTGAGAGGTGGTCGTACATAAGAAATTCTCTCAGACAAATTGCCAAACCCCTCGCAGCACGTTCTGCAACTCCAAATGCAGAGATGTTTTTCTGCACCTTATGGCGGTCCTGCACAGACGCTGGGGGGATTCTTCTTTTCAAGGGAAGGTTTGAGTTCACACTCCTCTGACTCTTAACACCGTTTACAAAACCACAGTGGAATATTTTTTGCCTGATACGGAGAACAGAAAGCAACAGAATTACATGCTGGGTGAGATGAAAACTACCTACTGCATGCAAGATACCACCTCCGAGGCAGGAGAGGGGAAATATATGCCAACATTTCTTGCTTCTGCCAAGGATCAGCCAAATTTGCAGAGCTGGAGTCTGCTCTCATTTTTATTGGGATTTTTTTGTAATTCTATTAGAAAATCACTCCTAGCTTCCAATAGTGTGAGATATTGCAGAATCAGATCTAAAATATGTTAATGTCATGAGAATAACGATTACAAATCCTGGAGGTACTTTGTATGCTGCACAGGTACATTTTGGATTACAGGCTTCTTGTATCCAAATTTGCTTTCTGATTCTGATGTTTTACTTGTGTTTTCTGGTACATATTCCATGGTATTTTCTACTGCAATTATTGCAGTAACTCCTTTAACAATTTTTAGTCTTTCAGCTTTGATTTACATTTATGGAAGACTTCTTTTTTAATTAAAGTTCTTAAAACTTGCTGCCAAGGACTTTGAAATTTAAGGATTTGATTTAAGCTACCAGAAAAAGGCATTCACGATCATGTTGGGATCCCAGTTTCTTCTTTTCAATACCAAAGCGCAATTATATGTCTGTAATAGTTATGCTGAATATTAAAGGGAATGATTATTACGGGGCATTTTAACTATCTGAACATTAAAAACCTAAAAGCACTAATCATAATTCCTTTGCCATATTAAAACATCACATGAGTAGAGCAAGAGCTGCACTAAAGCAATAGTCATTAATCAGTATTTAAAATAAGACTGTTGCCAAATTATCTCTTAGGCTTAATTTCCTTGAGCAGTATCATCCCACAGAGAGAAGTCTGGAGTATAACCTGAACATATTACTGTTCTTCAAGAGATTAGTCCACCATTGGCAATTGCTCACCTGAATTAGCTGGCCCCTGCAACCCTGCTGGAACCTCTCCTCCAGCTTACAGAGGTGCAAATGTCAAATTAAATACCCATCTGCCTTCTGAGCCAGCCCAAGGCTATTCAGTAATGTAGGCAGAATTGAATGAGTTATTTTGTCCTAACTCTACAGGCTGCACAATTGCATTTGGTGGTGGCAGCAGCAGAGCTGGATCCAAGAGAGGGCACAGAGGACTGACATCAGCCAGCGAGAGTTTTGGGAGGCAAGGGTGCAATGAGGGGAATGGCCGTGTTTTAGAGGGCACTGATTTGGGGCAGCTGGAGGGAGCATCCATTCCTCCATGCACCTGTCCCAGCCCAGGGAATGTCAACGCTGCCTCCTTGTGAAGCCTCTCCTGCCCAACCCTCGTGCAATGCCATCTCGGTCTCCTGTGCCCAAAGGGCTGGTCCCCACTCCCTCGGGCATGGGGAAGCCTCTGCTGATGCCACCATCCGAAACAGACCTCTCACCGACATCTGCAGCTTGCCCGTCAGTCTCATGTTTTCACTTCTCTCCATCCTCCATACCAATGAATAAACTGGCAAGAAAACACTTCATAAAAAATTAGTAATCTAACCATTCTAATAAGAAAAGCTTCATTGCGACTTAGAGGGCGGAATGTTATAAGGGAGAGCATATGGTCGTGCCACAGGTCTGTGCCACGTTGGGCCAAACTTTCTGAAGATGTGAGCTAAGTGCCAGTAGCAAAATTTCCCACCAGCTGGTGACAATGAAATTCTTTCCTCCCTCCTCCTTCTAGTTGGAAATGTTCCCTGCAGAGGCACTTACACCTGCAAAGGCAGACACCGCGTGTCCCTGCCCGCTGGAGCACACTCCAGCGTGGGCATATCAGGATCAGACACAAGCTACCATCCAAAATTGCTCTCCCATGCTGGCCCAGACCAGCAAGAGCATGTGCACCACCCACCATCTAGATGTAGTGCTCCTGCCAGAACGCACCACTGGTGATTTGTGTTTGTACGGTGTTAAAAGCCGGAGGTTCAAACCAGGAACACAAAAGCTGGTCTCCAATCCGAAGATGTTACATACTACTTTATATATATATATATTGCACTGAGGAATAACTACACAGAGAACCGGAGTTAGCTGTCTCTTTCCTACGCCTTTCATAAGTTTGCTCCCTCCACTTATCCTCGTTTTTATGGGGCACAGGAGAGCTATCCCTCAGCTCGCCTGCTTTTCTTTCTTCCTCTCTTGTCCGTGGCTAATTTTATCTTCCCCATGGCTTCAACTTCCATTTTCAACTAGCACTTACACTGTCATATCTGAAGTGTTCCTCTCCAGCCAACACATTATTTTAGCCCATCTCACTCCCATTTCAGTTGTCCCCGCTTCGTTCCGTCAATGACACCAGCGAGGAGCACTCATGTCCGAACTTCTATTATACCTTTCTTTATGCCACCCCCCTGGAATAATTAACTGGAATTAACATGAAATATCACTCCTTTCCCTGGCTTTCAGTACTTGTCTCAAGATCCACTCCTGCTGTAAGCCTCACCTCTCCTTCCTAAAACCAGCCAGACACGACATCGAGGTTGCATGACTCTCGGTAATGCTGGCTGCTATTTATTGTACTTGTTCTTTCAAGAAATAACATTGCAAAAATAGCATCACCATCCCATTATGTCTACTGTTAACCTGCGTGACCACACAATCTCAGCACTACCGCCCTTTTCACTGCTCTTTGATCCTTTCCCATTGTTTTGTGATTTATTTTTTTTTCACATTTTGTTCAATAGTGATAGGCAACCACTTTTGAAGAAACTCGTCTTCTGTGTATATACAGCACCTACATCAGCGAAGGCATTACCATGAAACTGATAAGAAACCGTGCTAAGAGAGAGCTAGTTCCCCTACTTTAATCCATTTATCCTACTGTGCCTTCCAGCAGTCAAAATGAAGATATGTCCATGGGACTCAGCAAAGAATCAAATTTACGTACCACAATAAGACATGAAATAGTTACAACTGCAATTGCTAAAGGATAATTAAGCCTATTATCCCCTTCTGTGTTACACTGATGGGTCTGGGCTATTGGTAAGAGTTGATGCACAGAAAAAAAAAAAGTGTATTTTACGTGACAAACAGAAGAATGCTTCACTAATTTACAAGAGTCACGAAGAATAAAAGGAATTGCAAATTAAAAAGAAAAAGAGAATGCAGTTGTTCAGGGGATTTGGATACTTGTGATAATTGTACTGGGACCAAAACAAAGCTTCTTTTAATAAAGCTGTCATCGTCACACTTCATATAAATGGCCACTTTTCAGCCCAAAGTACCATACAACAATGAACCTAATCTGGCAGTCATTACTTAGTTTTTGTGCTCATTAGTTTTTTAACTAAAGCAGTCTGATCAGACCAGATTTTCTTGTCATTGTTTAGGTAAGGATCTGAATGCATTTTATCGGGTATATCTGCTAGCTTTGCAAAATAGTTTAATGTCTCTGTAATACTCAGTATAAGCAGCATTACAATACAGAGGTTCTCTGTTGTAAAAGATGCACATATTCCTCTGAAATTAGCTTTTATCTGCTGCTTAAAGTCCTATGTTTCGTACCTCGAGTAAAAGAAGTGTAACTCTTAGGTAACACATCTATAGTTTAGAAAGCACCTTCATATCCATAGTCTCTCCTATTTCAAACTTGTTACCCCATCTGGAGCACTCACGTCAGGAACATCACTGCTATTGAGCAGTGAAGCCCTGCCTGGGTAGAGCCAAAATTTAGTGTATGGAATTTCCTTATTGAAACCCATCACCATACCGAATGACTGGGCTGTCTAACGATAAACTGAGGGAGAAGACTAGAGGCAAAATGAGTATCTGGATAGGACCACCATTCCAGCTGCAGATAATTTGCCAGTTAAGTGGTTTTGAGACAGACAGATAGGTGAGACAGAACAGAGACACTTCCACTGGTGTTCTCCATTTTGTCTTGCTCTGTGGCCACATATTCCCAAATGAGTCCATCAAGCCAGACCTTTCAACGTTCAGCAGCTTGGGGGCTAAGTGGGGGGAAAAAAAAAAAGATACTGGTATTTTACAACAGGAAAAAGGAGGGGTTTTTTTCCTAGATTTGCACTATTTAAAAAGGAAGAGCTTTTTGAAAACTGTTTGTGTGGGTCTTTGTCTTTATTATCTTTGAAATCACAGCTAGCATCCCCAAAGGTGAATGTTTTCAGAGAACAAACAGGAGAAACCAATGGCTCTAAGTTATTTTTAAACATTTCTACGCTATGTTATAAATCTGTATATTTTTATATTTGCTTGCTATGAACTGTATTCAGCAATACCATCCAGACCATAAACTTGTAAAGTTCATTTTTCCATAGTACCTCAAAGAAAATTTTTCTCTTAATTCATTTTCTCAATTACCTCCTGGACAGCATCATGCATTCTTATTTATTTTTCATGTGAACAAACATTCACAGATTTTATTTAATTACAAGGTGAAGAACATTTCTCATCAAATACCAATTGCTAACATCTCTGCATTTCCCAAGATGATACTTGCTGTTGAATTCTTAAACTTATGCTTAATTTAAGGCTGCAGAGTGGCAAGGTCAAACACGGTGTGTAAGTGAATGCGTGACCTTGGCCGAGGGGCAATACCAAACCCCCCAGGGGAGGAAGGCACCTTCAGCTTCTACAAAGCTGCCCACCCAGTGAAACCAAACTGAACTGCTCTACTGGTTTCTGCACATTTCAACAGGATTTAATTTATCTTAGTATCTTATATGTGGGTTTCCTTCCAACTAACTACTGGAAGTTCCTTCTGAATTTATCATTTTTTTTTAAGTAAGAGTATTTAGGACAATCAAAATAAGTAATTACACAGTGTACTGCCATTTTTTTCCACTGGTATTTTTTTCTGTGTATATCCACACACATTCTAATTCCCACAAACATCTTGAGTCAAAATTTGTATTAAAATACTGCTTTAGTTGTATTACTGAGAAGTCTAAACTCTTCCCAGCAAATTACAATTCATGCATCAGGAAATAAAAACAAGCATTTGCATTACCTGCTGAAAAGCAGCACAGCACAGCACAGTTCTGCAAGGCTTTAAATAAAGATGACACTTAGGTAGCTTAAGTTTCTTCTTACAGACATATAAATCAGGAGGGACTTACCTCAAGTTGCGGAGAATCACTAGAGTGAGAGGTAGATGAGACCCGGTGAATTAAATTATTGAAGAAGTTTATCAAAACCAGGCTGAAACTACCTGGGGACCAGACAGTAACACTGTGATGGTTCCATTGGGACGATGCTGGAGGGCAACATGCCACAGACCTCCAGAGCTGGATTTTAATATAAAAGCAGTGTTGTTAGAGAGCTATTTTTTAATAAGACTTCTCGTTTACTGGAGAACAAATGCTGCTAATAATAATACTAGAACCAGATATTCCCAAAAGCAGTCACTGACAGGTTAATTCAGCCATTGAAACAAGGTGATGCTATTCTAGACTTCTTTTTGATAAGTATGAGGAATAAAAGAGCTGGTTATAAAAATAAATTTGGAGTATGCAATTATAGGCCAATTCTAAATTAAAGTATTCACCGATGTTCACAGACACCTTAGAAAAGGCAGGCTGGCATTTTCAGTCACAGCTCTTGGCTTCAAAAGGGCAAGTTCTGCACAGTGAGGGAACCAGCCGGGAAGTCACTCATCTCGAGGTTGAAAGATCTGCCCAGGGAACGAGACCGGAGTTCTTCAGTCAGAGATGCCCATACTTACAAGGATCCATATCTCAAGTAAGAAGAAAAAACTCAAAGGCAGTGTCCTCACCTGTCAAGCAGACCAACAGACAGAACAAGTCCTGTGGGGATAACGGAGTTCATGTGGAGATGAAGAAAGCACCAAAGAGAAGCCCCACCTCAGAGCTCGGGAAGGGCCGAGGAGGAGCAAGGGGGCAGCAAGGGGCAGCTGCCAAAGCCCAGCCCAGGGAGTTGCTTCAGAAGGCATTAAAACAAGCAGTGAAAGGTTCGTTGGCTACGTGAAGGCATAATCTGCAAAGAAGCGGAGCTACTGCACAGTGAAGCTGGAGTACGTATTAAAGACAGTGTGTAACTCCAAATTCCATGAAGATATGCTTCAAGTTTCATTGAAGTCAATTATGATAACCACACAGAAACTACCACAGTTGGGGTGAACACGTATCTCAAGAAACCAAACGTCCAAAAATGAGGAACTAAGTAATTTCCATCTAGAATAATGAAAGAACTGGCATATGAAATTTCACGGGGGGTAGCAAGTTTAAATAAATCAAGCAAGACAGGAACTATATCATGCAATCAGAAATAATAAATGTCATATCTATATTTAAAGAGAAAAAAAATATCAGAGCAACTAAAAGCCCTTTCTTCTAAGCTCAGCAGCTGCAAAGCTTGAGAACAATTTTTAAGGAAAGAATAATCAAAGCCAGTGAAGCTAAGAGAATTTGGGGGAAAATACCACATGGGTTTAATACAGGTAAGGCACACTAATCTGACATCTTTCTTAGAGAAGAAAACTTGCTTTCCAGAGAAAGGAAATGAAATCGATCTCAGCTGTCTGATTTTGGTAAAGCGCTAACGTTGTGTCACCTGGGAAGTTATTAGTTAAATTGAAGAAGATGGGGGATTAGTAAAAAAATTTTAAATTGGCCTGAAATTGCTGGAGGTAGGACAGTAACAGCAACGTTAAATGGGGAACGTCAGGCAGGAGGGAAGTTATTAGCGTCACTGCTGAATGGTCTTAAAGCCAGTCTTGGTTAATATTTCACCAATTATACTGGCACATAAATAGCTACGGTCCTGTTAAAAACTTGAAGACAAGAAGCTAAGGGACATCTTTATACAGAAAGAACTGGGATGGCGCGGAGCAAGAACCACATGGCACCTGGACTGGAGTGCCAGAGAGAGGTCGCAGATCAGTAGCGCAGAGCATGGATCACGTATTTGGAGACTAAAAGAGGAAAAAAAAAAATCAGCCTTGGGAAACTACAGGAGGGCATCACAAGATGAAACACTATGCGATGTGGCTGAGCAACAAAACAGAAGAAAACACAACCCAGGAAGGCATTATGTTAGAATTTCCCTGCAAGATAGGATGCAATTACTGGTGTTTTACAAAGCCCTGCTAAGACCCTCTCTGGTGTAGCGTGTACAAATCTGGACACTTAGTTTCCCAAATTCAAACAGAAACAAATGCAGGAGAGAAACATCAGGGTGATTGTGAGAACGAAGCTCCTGGCTTACAAGGAAAGGCTAAAAGGGTTTGGTATGTCTGGAAACTGAAGCTGCGAGGGATGGCTCTCTTGTCATTAGGGAATAGAGATGTTTTCTCCTTATAAAATCTGCAGAGCAGCAAAACACCAGAGAGCAGAGCTTTTAGTACTAATGGACACCTCAGCAAGTGTGCTGGTTTTGCCTGGGATAGAGTTCATTTCTTCCATAGTAGCTGGTATGGGGCTGTGTTTTGGATTTGTGCTGGAAACAGCGTTGATAACCCCAGACATAAAGCTGGGGGGAGAAGAAAGAAGGGGGGGGATTATTCGGAGTGATGGTGTTTGTCTTCCCAAGTCACCGTTATGCGTGATGGAGCCCTGCTGTCCTGGGGATGGCTGAGCACCTGCCTGCCCATGGGAAGCAGGGAACTAATTCCTTGTTTGGCTTTGCTTACATGCGTGGCTTTTGCTTTCCCTATGAAACTGTCTTGATCTCAATCCATGAGTTTTCTCACTTTTACCCTTCTAATTCTCTCCCCCATCCCACTGCGGAGGGAGTGAGGAGCAGCTCTGTGGGGCTGAGCTGCCAGCTGGGGTTAAACCATGAGAGTCCTTTTTGGTGCCCAAGATGGGGCTTGAAGGGTACATGATAACAACAGATTTCATTGGAATGCGCTAGATCAAATTTATAGCTGTTATTGCTGTTTAGCTCTTAATTGGCAGGCTCCTGTGCTTGCCATGGGGCTTGCTTGCCTTACTGTATATTAGTCTAGTGCTCGTTAGTGGCTGCTTTTTGCTTTTGCTGCTTGCTGTACTGCTGATCACCTTAGTCTGCTGTGCCTGGGAACATTTTGATCACAGCAGTGGTGATGCGCCTGGGCTGGCAGATCACAGAAACATTTAAGCTGGAAAATGGCCAGGGCATCCCTGCTGCTTCTGTGCTGCTGGACTGGACTGGCTGGAACTCCGGTGTGAACTCAAGTCGAAGTAACTGTGATCTGCCAGAGCAGGACGTCCCAAAGCATCTGCGGCCATGGATAAGCCCATGCCAGAGCAGGTACATCTCAAAACATCTGTGACCATGGTTATGCCTGTGCCGCAGCAGGTCTGTCTCCAAAGGGATTGTGGCCCAAGGGTAAGTCCATGCTGGAGAAGGGACACCTCGAAGCATCTGTGGCTGTGGATGAGTCCATGCTGCAGCAGGTGCACCTTCAAGCATCAGCAGCTGTGCATGAGGTCATGCTGGAGCACCTCAAAGAGCATGGCCATGGAAAAGCCCATGACAGAGCAGGTACACCCCTGGAGGGCCTGCAGCCGTAGGTAAGGTCATGATGGAGCAGGTTAATTCCTGAAGGGACTGTGGGTGTGTGTAACTTGGACAGAGTTAATTTTTTCCATAGTAGCTGGTATGGGGATATGCTTTGGATTTGTGCTGAAAACAGCATTGGTAACACATGGATGGTTTCATTCCT
>NW_009260274.1:1381389-1390735 GCF_000687185.1 Egretta garzetta | reverse complement strand
CTGGAAACAGTGTTGATAACACAGGGATGTTTTCATTATTGCTGAGCAGGGCTTACACAGAGTCAAAGCCTTTCCTGCCTCTCATCCCACCCCACCAGCAAGCAGGCTGGGGGAGGGTGGGGTGGGGTACAAGAATGAATTCCTTGTTTTGCTTTGCTGGCATGTGCGGCTTTTGCTTTACCTATTAAACTGTCTTTATATCAACCCGCGAGTTTTCCCACTTTTACTCTTCTGATTCTCTCCCCCATCCCACCAGGGGACGTGAGCCAGTGGCCGTGGGGACCTCAGCTGCCAGCTGGGGTTAAACCATGACAAGAAGACAGAAAAAAAAAAATACCCATCCACTCAGCCTGGAATAAGGTTTTTAAACAGGAGAGGATGGGGCAGCTTTTTCACCGGAGTAATGCAGATCACCTCCCTAATGCCAAGGCAGAGTTTAATGAAGTTTTCGACTGGCCAATAGAGTTGCATGCAATTTCTGTGACTGTAACAGAGAAATGAGTCCCTGTGCCCTGTGAAAATACCACACGTGTTTCATGTGTGAACCTGGAAGGTGGCAGTGTAATACCTGCTGCACCTCCCCTCTCCCACGGGTGATCGTACATTAATTTTCTTGCAAACCTTCAATTAGAGGAGTGAACCAAACAGACAATTATCTTGATGAAACCTTGAATTAAATGCAAATTAAATTCAAGACCACTGAAAATGTGATCTCTGACTAGAAGTAGGTAATGAATTGGGTTTTGTCTTTAGCAGTTGTTAACTGGGCTTAGGTAGTTCTGGGATATCAAAGCAAAGAAAATTGACTTAAGCAATGACTAATGTAAAGCTATTAAGATAAACTCTCGGTTTTTACAGCTTGTTACAAAATATAATTAAAAAATAAAACAATAAACTTGTTCTTAGTAACATTCTCTAGATGAAAAATGCTTCTTTTTTTCCAGTCAGTGCTGTTTGCAACACTGAGTGCCGAGAGCTTCAGTTTAGGAACCAAGCAAGGCTGGCATGGGAAGCAAGGCAGAAGCATCACAGAAGTGGCCCATTTTGGTTTCCGTACAAACCATTGAGAGTCTTAATCAATTGAGTTTAATGGAAATAGGAAAAAACTTATTATCTAATGGAAGAATTTATCTCCTACCAAATTAGGAAAGATAGGTTACTTTTCATGATTTAATTACCCTTATACACATCAAATATAACAGTAAAAGCCAGCAACAGTTTTACATGGTAAAACTGAAAAGTGGAGGCCTTCCCTAAGCAAAGTCTAACTATTTACATACTGGAAGTTATACAGCATAATTAAAATGAACTAAAAAATATATTTTTTTTTCCCCACAAAACTTAATGGAGGGACAGTACTGTAACTGAGAACACAATTTAAAGTGAGGAAACATAAAGCACAGACCCCTGACAATACTTTTACTTCATACAGAACTACGTTACCTCAGGTTATTCTGGCCTCACCTGGTTCTGCTGTAATTCACTCCTAGGAAGCGAGCTCCCTTCCCTTAGATGCCCACAATACAACCCAGAGAGCATTTTACATTCATGTGACTTTGAGACACGCTCCAAAGTTTTGTATTTTCTGCTTTGCAACACACAAACCCTTTTTTAAGAAACAAATGTTCCCTATTTCACCATTTAAAAGATGCTCCAACAGCATTGCAAATGCTATTGGATACACTTCAGGGAAGCATGTGGAGACTGATTGTTCCTTTCATTATTAACTCCATTGATAAACATCGATTCCAGCCAAAAAATTATCTTTTCGTTTTTAGAGTCAAACTTCATCTGTTACACAGCCTGCAAATTAGATCACAATCCAGCAAAGATATGCAAACTTCTGGTATATGAAGCGATTTGACTATTCTATAGGGAAACCACTTTGTAGGGCTTTGCATATGACTTGGATCAAAGGTCTCACCTTCCCTGAATAGACAGAAAAATGGGAAATACCATGTAAATTAATACATCTTTCTAAAAAAGCAAAGCCAGTTCCGGGTCTCTTAAAAGTTAATTGGAATTTGCCTTTATTTAATTAAATGATGAGAGTTAGGCCAGAGACTATAGAGATAACATTCAGTTAGAATAACACAGTAGTTAGCAAAACACTAGCTGGAAGACAGGACATAAAACTGGCGTTTGCATCTGCTCTCACACAATATGCCACGGATTTCCAGGGCCGCTCCAGAAGCAAAGAGCTGCCATAAACTCCACCCGGCCAGGCAGCGCAGCCGCCAGGCAGCACAGAGCAGCTGGAGCGCACGTCCTAGCGCCCACAAAGTACCCATCACCGGTTCGGGCACAGACCATTTACTGTGAATTACAGGGGGGAAAGAAGAAATAATCCAGGCAGAGCCTGGATCCGTACCCAAAATTCTCACAGTTGAGTTTTAAGAGCAGCCTTTTGATACGGGGTGCTGCGAGAATCGCTGTCCGATGCTGTTCGGCACAGCCGGACACGAGGATGAAGTAACTCCCTTAACATTGTTAGGAACTGAAAGAAAGAGAATCCCACCCCCAGTTTTAAAAATAGTTGGCACCTCAAAAAATCAATACCTGTCAGGCCCTGATTATTCTTTTGATTGGATTACAAATGAATTTTCACTCAGGTGTATAGAAATCGGGTGTACGGAACCAGCGTTGCGAGGACTCTGCAGTCTAACAGGTGGTGCAACCTTTTAGAAAGGATTATTTTATTTTTGTAAAAAAAGGCTGCAGCATACAGACTAACAGAAATGTGTCTAAAATGAACATTTTACTCCAAAACAAGGGAACATTTCAGTGTTATCTGAATCTTAAGGAATCACCTGCGTTACCTTCCCTTGCTAATCACTCAGGTACCGTGGTATGCCATGTCACTACGACAGGGTGAAAACAAGGAAATGAAGTTACAAAAATATTTATTCTTCCTCTAGCTGGGATTAATTTCTGAGGTCAGCATGCAGATATGACCCAAATACAACTTGTACTCAGAATTTCCCATGTGGTAAGTAACTACACTGAAAACGCTGCTGTTTGCATACAACTCCTGAGAGGATACTTATTATGCAAAAATGAAGACACGAGAATGCTGATGAAAATCTGCGAGTCATTTATCAAACACTGACCTGAAATGAGTATTAAGAAAAACCTCTTTTATATGCAAATGTTTAATCCGATCGAGTTTAATCATTACTTTTCTTTCTCAGGACTGATGAGTTGTGTACGTACTGTGCACTGTGAGATACAATCTTCCATATCTCACACTCAAAAAAACCCAGTTGTTTTGTCAATGGTTGCTCTGGGAACACACGGAATAGAAAAATTAATCTTTTCTTATTATTTTACTCACCTGTGAGACTATCCATAAAGCCTATTTTGTCATCCCACCTGCTGATCACTCGAGTAATATCTGGTTTACACAGACCAAGTACTTCCATTCTCTCAACAAGACAAACTCAAAGTATAATTGATTTCTCCAATGGATTTTCTAATTAATATCTATTGCTACTCTAGTTGCTAAAGTACTCACTGATGTTTGTGTTCCAACAAATATAAATCTGTTTATTTACTACCCAACTTTACAACCAGCTGCTAACTGGGGAAAAGCCACATGAAAGGAAAACATCAATGCCTGTGCATTTAGAAACGTTGGGCTGCAGCCTGGCAGCCTGGTGGGAGCACCGTCTCGCAGCCCCTCTCTTTGACCAGCCAGAGGAGCAAAATCCTCCATCCTGCAGCAAGCATTAATAAGATCTGAGCCTTATTAAAAAGCAACATGATTACATTCTGTAAATCAAACTCTAATGAAACTACATGCTGAACCAAAACAGAATTTAAAGTGCTGGTTTGCTGTACTGTAGTATTATCAAAAATATGCATTACGTTAGCAAAAATTAATATCCCTGGGCCTGATGCAGGATGTAGATTTACATCAAAACTTGGGATTTAAAATTTACATTTAAAGCTAGGATTTAACTTCTCAAAGAGAACATCATGTACAAGATGGATAAAAATTTAGCACACGTTTTGATCCAGGTCCGGATCCCTAGTTACACAGGAGTAATGCCTTAATAACGGGGTTAATAGCAGCAAAGACAGTACCGCTTAACTGTCAAAAGAATGATTTACATATACAAATACATGTTCCAGATGGCCACTTGAGAGTATGCTGAATCTAAATGAAAGGAACAGATTGGATTTATCTCAAGAAATTTTGAAAATTTGCACACTCATTTGCACACGGACATATTGTCAGACTTAGTGACCACAAAGCATTCCCACCCAACCCAAAACCAACTAAGGTGCCTCTGGGAAGTCCAATCACTTCAGCGGTGTTACCTGAAAGCATGGACTGAGGAGCACAGGTCGTCTTAAACACTGAAGACTGAATGAAAAACCTAAATTCCATGTATTAAATAGAACACTGTATAACAGCATTAATAAATGTGTATCAGGTATTTTCACCAGTTGAATACGTATATAATAAGACATTATAAAAGAAGCATATGACTAAGTCTTCATTACTTTCAAAGTCTTGCTTAGAAGGGACTGCTAAACCTTAATATTTTTCAACATTACCCTTTTTACTCAGAGTCTTCAGAACAAGAATGAAAATCTCTTTATGCTGGGTAGCTAATTAGAAAGTTCATGAACCACATAATATCACTTACTCAAAAAAAAATTCTCATCTCCATTTAGTAAAGTCATAATTTAAAACAGAAAGTCATCATTTAAGACTAACTTATAAGAGCATAAAGGGCACCTAAACTTAACAGATGGTTCAATAAACTGTTGAATGTAGACTGACCAGCAGAGCTGACAGACATTCTTTGGTTTAGCATTTCTAATTGCCAAAGTTCATACTAACTGATAATAATTTTCCAATTCTCAAACTCCTACACAACAGCCTGAATAAAAATCCTTTTTTATCTGAAATTATCTGAAAGACATCTACATTTATCTAATATGGCACAGGACATTTTCTACATGATTTTAAAGCAAACCATTTTCATCAAGTTAAAAACCTATTTCACCATTTTTATTACTGATTATAAAATATTATTCTAAAGAAAGGGATTAAAAAAATCCAGGAACAAATTTTTATTCCTGAAACAATTAAGATCATTCAGTGACAACACTGTAATTACATATGAAGTTGTTTAGGCAATCCAAAACTTAGAAGTAAGGTTAAAAGAAGTTGAGTGCTTCGTGGTGGTGACACCTCGTGTCGAGCAGAGCTAGATTACTGGAAGGACCCCACTGATTTCAAACACAGGGCTGGCAGGTGGGACTCAGGGAAGGCTCTTCCCATCCATCCCACCAAAAGTCACAAGAAAAACAAATGAAATCACAGCAAAGCTGAACTAACCAACAGAGGGCAGCTGACTCACAGCTATATGAAATTCTTATTCCTGCCGAAACCTGTGGCAAAAAACCCTTGCCATCAGTGAAATACAAACTGACATCAAGTTTTTTCATCTGAAATCTATAATGGACTGGAAGCCAAAACCTCTCAGAAATTTCAAAGTTTTGCTAGTGGAATAAGCACGTGTTTTCAAATAATAAAGATAACATTTGAGAAAGAAGGAGAGAAACCTATCAAAGTTTAATCAGATGAGTGCTCTGAAACACGCAACTCCAAACTGTTCACTTCTTAAAATTTTTCAAATTTTGCAGTAATTCTCAAGCTGGCCATCTCTGCTATCGCTACGAAAATTGAACTTTGCATACTATGTTTATTCTTCAATAGTAACTCACATGGAGAAAAATCTGGTTTTACAATGCATGCTGGTAATAACCTTAATTAAGGAAAAAACACAACACTAACCTACCAACTAAAAAAAAAGTCACCCAACGAACAAAACATTGAAACTGGTTGTTCTAATGTTTTGACAACGGTGCATGGTTCGATACTAGAGCCAAACTAATTCTCCATTAAAACACAAATAACCATTTTAAGCCTACTTTTTAAATTATTGAAGTGTAGCTAACATCTGTTTATTGTGAAACCACAAATGAGTCTCATCGCTTTTAAAATTAATCTGTAACTATAACAAACACATAGACTATATTTGCCATCAAACTATAATCGATGCTGGGTAAACTTTATTAAGTTTATATTTAATTATCCTTGGTTCTGAGTTTGAACCCCAAAGTTGATCTGGAACATCCCAGACACCATCGTGTGTCACATCTATCGGTGGTGAATACGAGGGCTCACAAAATTCTCCCTTTGTAAAATGATGCAAGTTTCCTGCTTAAGTTACAATATGGGAAACAGCTGACTCAAAAATAATATAAATTATAGACAGATTAAAAGCCCTCATAACTTTTAATTAAGCAATAAATCACAACAGACTACACAGGACTGCTGATTTATGCACTCCTCAAGTGAGAAGCAGTAAATAAAATCAGACAGAACAGAATATACATCTTACTGGAGAAGAAGAATCTACCCTTTGGCGTTTAATTCATACATAAAAATCCACTTGTCTTCAGTTTTTCTACTGGTGGCTATAGCCCGCACCACACTTATTTATAACACAAAGACATGTCACGAGCTATAGGTAATGAGGACGGATTAGCTGAATTTGTGCAAAATCAAATGTGCAACTCTTTTCTTAGTGTCCCTGCTAAAACAGGGACTTTAGGAGGCAGGGAGAGCCCCAGACAGGTGTACAGTGGAGACAGCTTTAATGTCTCCTTGCTTTCCCCAAACCCACCTGTGTGTGACTAGAATTGATTTCAACTTTTGGAAAACAGTCTTTGCAAACCACAGACCTCCCTGACACAGGGGTTGTATTTGACAACAGCTAGAAAGCTGTAATTGGGCCTTGAAATACAAAAATCTCAAAGTGGTTTATATTCCAGCTAGCAATCTGGTAATGCAGATGATCCTGATGCTGTCACCTAAAAAAAGATGCAAAATTCATGTATTCAACTTGCAGTTCAAATGCACACATTTAGCTGATGGCAAGCCCAGCACAATCCTTCCAGTCATGTGAGGAGAGATCCAGAGGAATACAGAAGGTCATTTGCACTTTTATTCTGCTGTCTTGGAGGAGGAAACCAATTAAACAACATAAAAAGAAAATAAAATCCATTCCTGAATCTATCAATCAGCTACAGTGCATAAAACAAAGCAAACCGAACAAATGAGATGGGCATAATTCCTGGGAAATGGCCACAAGAAACGTCTGCACCAGAAAAAATATTAACACTTGTTAAGTATTAATCAATGATAACTGCTGTAGACGGAACAACACAGCAATATTAAATACTTAGAAAAGGCAAGACCAGGGTTATTTTAAGGACCATAATGCAAGAGGTGCCTGAGCGTTCCTGGGCTTCTCAGTAGCTCTGACAGGTGAATTCACTTAGCATACATCTTCGTGTCTATTCTCCCTGTTTGAGCAGCAACTTCATTTCCAATTATTCTCTCTTATTCATAAAGGAGAATCATAAAGTAGGAATTTTCTGCTCTGAATGCTCAAGATATGTTCACAGCATGCAGGTGAGTCAGACCACCTTTAACACACTCCATTCCTCTAAGAACAAAGCCAACCAACTGAATTCGGTCGACTTTAAACTGAGGACACACTGAAGCTGCTATATACTTATGAGAAAATGCAGTCCTTCTAAAAGACCCTGGTGTCCAGTGGAAAAAATGAAAAAAGTGACCAAAATCTTAATTAATAACCAAGCTAGAGCTGCACACCTAGCAGAGCGAACGCAGAAGACCTCCGTATAGAGGCCTGTATGAGACACATCCAGACTTAGATATTTGGCTGACCAAAGGACGCGTGAGATACTCTGCCCCGCCGAGAGGAAACTCATTTCTTGTACTGCAGTCTTCCCAACATCAGAGCTGGGGGCAGACTGCTGTGACAGCCCTTCTTAAAGCTTTTTCCTAGAAAGCCTCACACTGGTTTCTGACAGCAGTAGATGCTAAATCAGGGCAACGCCAGTACCTAATTCGCCAACTCAATCCAACCCAATCTTCGTTCAGGCTGGATGCTGGGCTGCCTTCTGCTTAATGCTCTCCTCTTCAACATCTTGCCAATAGCTTGTTGCATTCACACAAAACGAAGTTTTGAAATCATGCGACAGGTTCTACAGGACAATAAATTATTGTAATTAACTTCTTGACTTAGAATCCATTTAAAAAGAAATTGCCACATTCATGTCTTCTATTATAGCAAATAATGTTTTGTAATCAGCAAGATGATATTTTGGAAACAAATTTTGTACACAAAAAAATTATAGAAGACAGTAAAGAGAAGAAAAATGTGTCAAAACCTTCATTTCACTTGCCAAAAGCAAGAAAAGGGATACTTCTGTATAACTCACTGTCTCTGAAGTCACATCTGATAAAATGCATGATGCCAAATAGCTGTTTTTCACATCTTCCACCACATGAAAAGGTGAAGACGTACCAACATTTTTTATTCTGAATATTCTTGGGTTTGTTCCAATTAGAACAGAAGCTACATCCTTATTCTAACTATTATGCAGTATTTCCCCTTCTTTAAAATTGTGAACCTAAGATTGAGAAGAAATTACACTGCAAAACTTTGCAGAAAAGAAACAGAAAACTTTCTAAAAGAAGGAAGGAAGGAGAAAAAAAAAAACAAACCAAGATTAAGTCTGCTGCCAAGGACTAACCAAGGCATCAATCCTTTGTGTTCTCCTGCTCCTAAGACAAAGACAAGCAAGAGTAAGTTCAGTCTCAGTGTTAGATGCTGTCATGCTGATTTATGACACGCAGGTCCTCCAACATGACATATTGTCCACGAGAGATTCAGCACAAACCAAACTTCTTTCCTTAAAAAATATTGCCCAAACCAATTTAACTTCAGTTCCTTAGGTGAAATGCTAATACCTTCTCCACTGGGCCACCCAACCTTCTATGGCTGATTTTCCATTTAATTCCATCTCCTCTTCAGAGAAATAAACAGGACAAAGCGCTTTTGGTAGAACTCCTGTTTTTCATGATATTTTGCAGTATGGTATCGTACTAAACAATTATTTTTTTTCCCAACAAAAAAATGTAGGAACTGTACTTGAATCAGAAATAATTATGGGTAAATTTTCAGTTCCAGAGATACAAACATATCTCTTCCCTTTATAACAAAAAGTCCTGCTTTGATGCATATTTCATGGAGAAACTTGGTAGGGGCTGTAGTAGGCAGAAAAATGTAGTTTAATCAATTAGCACAAGGCTGCTGATTTTTGTGGATTCAGAGTAATTCTAGGTTTGCGTGGCAAGGTTTTGGTATCAGGTGGGCTACAGGGGTGGCTTTTGTGAGAAGCTGCCAGAAGCTTCCCCCATGTCCGACAGAGCCAATGCAGCCGGCCCCCA
>NW_009260274.1:1371141-1380910 GCF_000687185.1 Egretta garzetta | reverse complement strand
TCCTCCCCTGAGGAGGAAGGAGCAGCAGGGACAGTGTGTGATGAACTGACCCCAACCCCATTCCTGTCCCCCTGTGCCACCTGGGGGGGAGGAGGGAGAGAAATTAGGAGTGAAGTTGGGCCCGGGAAGAAAGGAGGGGTGGGGGGAAGGTGCTTTTAAGATTTGGGGTTTACTTCTCATTACCCTACTCTGATCTGATTGGCAATAAATTAAACTCACTTTCCCCAAGTCGAGTCTGCATTGCCCATGACAGTGAATGCTGAGCGATCTCTCCCTGCCCTTATCCCGACCCAGGAGCCTTTCGTTGTATTTTCTCTCCCCTGCCCAGCTGAGGAGGGCAGGGACAGAGCGGCTCTGGGGGGCACCCGGCATCCAGCCAGGGCCAACCCACTGCAAGAGGCAATTGTGAAAACATGTTTATACGACACTCTATTCAACAGAAAACCTGCAGGAGAAATGAAAATCAAGTGTGGATAGCTACTGAAGCTGAATACAAAGTTAATATATGCTGGGAAGTAGAGTAGACACTACAGGGTTATTACCCTGAAGGACAACAATGGTTGTATTTTCCTCAGAAGCGAAGCAGCACCCACCCATATGCTGGACCCTCCAGGGGACTCACTTTGGGAAGATGACGTAGCACTCAGGCTACACAGATTGGGCTTTCTGCTTTTTTTCATTTAATGAACTAAATTACTGTTTAGTATCAAAACTTTCAGTCACAGCAAGAAAAGCGTAAGGAAACCAGGAGGTTCTTGCTATTTTTGACACTGAAAATTCTCCCACATCAGTGTAGCAGGCAAAAAAACTTGTCATTTTTATGATACTGTAAAACAGCACTAGAATCAGAGGACAAATGTTTTCTATGCTGTAATTCCTCCCTTTAAGGCTGAGTGGGAGGAAATCAGACCTTCTGAAGGTAAAAACCAAGATTAAGTATTCTGTTTCTCCAAGTTAAGTTGCACACAAAGCAAATGAGTGTCCATAGACAGAACCAGAGGAAAATATAGGTCAGCCATGTCCCTGCATGCCACAGCCGATGCTACCGATGCAGCAGCACAGGCCCAGGCCCAGAAATAAACTCCTGGCAGCTGGAATCTGTGAGAGGAAGAGATTTTATGAGTGCCTCAAAAAAGTTCAGCGGCTTTTCTGACAATTAGAAATCTGTATTATAAAAGAAGTTATTTAAGCAGGAGCTATTTATAACTAATATATTATTAATGATATTCTTGAAGACCAATTTCTGATACTGAAAGGTAAGTGCAACTCACCATCCAGGGACTGGATGTGAGCTAATTCAGCAATAGCAAAGAAAGACGCTGGGTTCACACGTAACTTCTAACACAGGAGCCTGACAGTTTTGAAAACACTTCATACAATGCACATATACATACACATGTACATATAAAAGACATACTTGTGTAAAGAAAGAATACAACCAAGTATTACACCAAAACAAAGCATGAAAATAAACTCATAGTCAGACACACTCAAGATTAAGAGAATAAATGCTATTTTAATAATTCACAGTCAGATAGGAGACAAAAGAGAAATGAAAGGTTGCAAATATTTTGTGTCAGCAAAGGACAGGAATACAACCTGAAGGAAGGAAAACAGGAGAAATACAGTAGTGTTATACATTGCTTATTCAGAAACTTTATTGTATACAAAATTAATGCTCTGAGAGCGGACATTGTTTCGTTGCAGTGTCCTGTGATAAGCCATGCTACGTTACTCTTCCATAGGCAGAGCTCCTCTGACACAGTCTACGGCTATTTTTGGATCATGGAAACTTAGCTTGCCAAATGTGAGCCAAAATTGCCCAGAGGAATGGCTACTGAATGTCAGCAAGTCAAACTTCAGTCTGCGTACTACTGTGTTGGTTTTCTTTGTGGGTTTTTTGAGGAATTAAAGTATGAAAAGCCCTGGAAACATCTTAACAAAAGACCCTTCCTGAACAGACCTTTCCTAACATTACAGATCAGAAACGGGGAAAGATCACGCACACATCCCCTCTCCATCTCTAGCCCAAGCCCAGCTTTGCCTCGCAAGGGACAGTGACTTCTATAGTTAACAGCAATCTCTGAGACCATTCAGTCTTGTACATTCTAATGGCGAGTTTTCAAAGCCTATAATTTTGTAAGATTTTCACTTTTGAAAATAAATTTGACACATTTTTGTTGGTCAAAAAAAAAAAATTTGTTTTCTCTGAAGCCTGAGTAGGACTAAATCAGTCATTTTCTATGAAAAGGTTAACAGAAATTCACGCATCTTCACACCTGTTTCTGAGAGGTGTGATCTGTAACTGCACTACTGCCCTCCTTTTCCCTTTTGTTAAACTTTTGCATGCAATTTCAGGAAAAGTACTTGCAATTGTAATGTGCAAGATATCCATATTTCTCATATTCTAGAGTGAACACCAGAAAATGTCATCAAGAATAAAATATTCATTTGAAGAAAGCAGTAAGTCTAAATTTCAAATACTTTACATGTTTTTCCTGCTATGCCTGCCTTTACAAATGCTCCCAATCCCTTAAAAATGTTTGCATAAATATATATAGTATATATAAAGGGAATAAACTACTTGCTATGATATTTGTCTTTTAGCAGGACCAGGTAAGGGAGAGAGGGGGAGGAAGGAGAAGGAGGGAAAACCTTGACAAGAATATATATTAGAGCAATCAATAAAAAGATAATCCTTGGAATTCATGAGTCTTTAAAATAAGATGCATTTTCTTGTAGTAATCCTAAAAACCTATAAAAGAATATTCAAGCAATAAACCTCCCATAACTCATATTTAACCTTTCATCATGTAGAACTACATATTAAATAGCTTAGCAACTGCATGCTGTGTAAGTGCATTCAAATAAGAGCAGAAATAGAAAGATGTAAATGCTACACCTCTCTTAACATGCATTGCACAGCCAAGAACATCTGCCAGCTGACCCCATAATCCAATCGGCTGTTCAGAAGCAATCATATCCTCAGATAAGAGCTGCACAGCTTCTACATGCAATGCCCATTTTCTCGAAGAGATGGAGCAAAATGTAGTTAGCCAACTCTTCAACAATTTTCAAACACTTAGGGGTACGAGACAGAAGTAATTCAACATATTACATGGACCTGCATTAAAATACTGTCATCTCTTCCTCCAAATATTGTTACTCATCTTTTAATTTCACAGGGCAATAACACAGAGGAAGTTTAAGGCTGAAGTGACTATCTCAAATCAAGTGATTATATCAGAATACCAAATTCATGCAGCCCACACAAACTGTTTGTCACTTCTCTCAGAAAACAACAAAACCTGGAATAAAGTCTGGAAGGGCTCAACCTAGTCCATCGACTGTAATGAGAAGAAATACATAAAAGTTGAATTAATTCTCCTGAGTTTACATCTCGCATCTACTGCAAAAGGAGTGGACTGCTTGAGAGCCTCTACAGGCAGGGAGGGATAAGACATCTGAAAGAATGGCTTCACGATACTCCAAAAGAGCCAAAACCTCTGTGGAACTGAGAGCATAAACCCCATGGAATTTCATGCAGTAATAGGACATGTCATTATCTCTGTATAAAATTAAACTCCTGCTAAAAAGTTCTGTCCTAAATACACAAGCAAGCTGCACTACACTGATCGAACCGATTCTAGGAGGACAGTCGTTTTTGAACCAGTTTATGAGATTCAAATAATTATTTATATTCAACAAAAAAAAATTGTTTTGATCCTGCAAACTGTGCCTCTCTACAAAGCTTTGCTAAAGTATCAGTATTGGCAGAGCCCCAGGCATGGTGGGAAATGGTAAGAGAAAATTGCTGCAATATTGGTTTAAGTAATGCTCTCTGTAGTTAAATTTATGTCAAATATCTGAAAGACACTGAAAAAAAAAAGACATACAGGGGTCTGCCAAGAAGCCTAGAAAGCACCCTTCAGAAGAAGAGGGTGAAAAGATTATTTGGCTTAATGAGAAAAAGACACAAACTGACTGAGGGCTTTAATTATAAGACACTGGAAAATGGAGGGTTCTCCAAAGTAATTGATTAAGCAATAACAAGACCCAAGATCTGAAGCAATAATTTTTAAAAAAAATAACTAAAAATACTGGAGGAAATAAGGGAAATCTACTGGCACCTAGAGGCGTTTATTATTGGTTCTAAGTTATCTAATGTCTTTATCAACCGCATAAAGCACAATATAACACAGTAGACAGTGAGAGAGAAAGCAAATCTCAGCACCAAGGTGATTTAGCTTTCTCATGTGATATCAAACAAAAGCAAGTATTTTACTGCAGATATTTAACCCAGATTATATAAAAATAATTAGGATGCCACATATTTATATATAAAGAATCTATAGAGCTTTGCTCTAGGATTTAAACACCAGCCAGACCAGAGGAAAGAGAAGAAAATCTGCCTTGCAGTGAATTAATTTTATGTGTCCAGCTTAGCTAAACAGCAGCGCAACCAGCTAATTTAGTTTGCCATCTGGGTAGGCGACTTGTGCATGCCGCAATGTGCCTAAGGACCTCGGCGTGTCTAAATCCATGCTGGAAGTCAAAGTCCAGTGGGTGCAGAGCAAAACTCCTTCCAAACCGCACAAAGGACTAAGAAGCAATTTGGGAGGCAATGAATAGAAACACACACACACAATATGTGTATATGCGTGCATATATAAGTGTACACATACACACGTGCGCACGTGCTTTCCTTATTAGCACAATTTCTTCTTATCCTAAAAGCTCCAAAATATACAGGATTTGATCCAAACCCATAAATCTAAACTGGAAAAAGGTACCCCATCGGTGTGCCAAATCAGCCAGAAATAGCTTCTGCCTCTATCCAAAAAACCCAACCCTAAATGAAACAAAAAAACCAAATCAAAACCCCAAACAAACAACTCACCACACCTAAAAAAAACCAGACTTCAATGCAATTCCAAGGCTGGAGCCCGCATTAGGAAGCCCTCCAATGAATTCAGAGGGTTTTAGATCAAGACGTGTGTTCCCAGTAAAGAGGCAAAAAGCACCAACCACATTTATATTAATACCAGCCGTGGCACTTTGCAAGCGCTGTGCACCGATAAACCTTACAAAGGCTTAATTTCCAAGTTTAAACAATTTCTTTCCTTTAATATCTTCTGAAAGGCTTTCGAAATTAGCAAATCTAATGTGTGTGGGAATAGGCAACACTTTATAGCAGTAAGTTTACTTTTAATGGAAGTAGTCTGCTGTGTCTATGGGTAACAAACCCCAGTATCTTTTCATTACAAAGGAGCTTATTGTTACCATACGACTTACTGTGGGATTTCATTTTGCCTCTTTGGTGATCTGTCTGATCTATTAAGAAAAGCACTGAGGTATGGACAACATACACTTTATTGCAGTTTTATATTTTGGTAGTCCCTGCTGCTTCTGTTAGGCTACTGCCTATGAATTTCAAATAGTAATAAGGAAAAAGGGAAAAAAAAAAGTATTTGCCAAGTTTCTCACAGGAAAAAAACACCAAACTGTGAAGAAAATGAGGCAAGTTCAGAATCAGGTGTTAGAAGTGGTGCTGCATCCCGGGACACGACTGCCGCAGCAATGGTTGCACAGAAAAACAACTGGATCCACCAGCTCTAGCACCTACAAGCCACTACACAAATAAATCTTTTAAAGTCCTTCTACACATACTATGCAACATATTTATATATATATTCTCATAACATATACATGAAGCCCTTCAGCATGGCTGTTTCTGTCCTATTAATGTTCATAGTTGACTCTAAGGCAAAACTTAATAGAACTTCATCAGTATTAATTAGTGCTGAGAATTAATCAGCAAATGTAGGAAATCACTATTAGTTTTGCAGAAATGCGTACAGAATTAAATAGAATTTAAATAGATGATGATCTTTTTTAAAGAGTAGCAATTTAGCGATTACTTTCCTCTGATGGGATACTTCAATATTGAACATACAGAGATTAATGTTCAAGGCAGCTTGTGTTGTGTTGAAGGGAAATGTTGCTAAAAATAGCAATATATATCTATCAAATATTTTTACAGCAACCATAGTCTCAGAGAGAATTAAAGACTTTTGAAATATCCATGACATCTGAGCTCTGTGATGCTTATACACTGTCCAGGTGGGATTATTCGTCCAGGGCTTCCTGTGCTCTGGGAGATAAAAATGTCTTTGCATAAGACATATGGTGTTTCAGGTCAAATTCTGCTGTTACATATGAGCATCTCCCCCTCGATCCTCAAGAAGTTTGAGGATTGCCTACAAAGTCTGACACGAGGTGTGGTCCTAGAGATAACGCTTATTTTTAATTTCTTCACCAGCACAGTACCTTTTGATCACAATTAAAAATACAGCAAGCACAGAGAGATTTCTGTTGGCTATTTAATGCTGCTCACCTGATTCTTGAGATCCAGCTTTGGGCAGGGACGACCTCCATTGTAAGGCTTCTCCTTAAGCCACTTGGATCGGACTTTCACCCCCGGTCCACAAGAAGAGCTGCAAGGGGACCAACTGGACCAATCGCTTAATTTGCAATCAAACGGGCAAGGGACCGTGCAAGATTCTTCAATGTAACCTAAACCAAAAATTTAAGAAAGGTTTTAATCACTGCAACTAATGAACTCCGATCCTCTGATGTCTCACTGCAATCCGTGTCATCAACACAAAATGAGAACTTCTTAAGGAGAAGACATTTGGCAGACTGACAATGCCTTCCCAGTGCAAGATTATGATATTATTTGTAAAGAACAGCAGCGACTAAAAATAATTTCTACTTGATTTAGTCCATTGGTCATTAGGAAGGCCATGATAAAACTGACTGATGTAAAGGACCCAACCTGCAAAAGTATCTGTTGCGAAGCTGATGGTCACCAAGAGGTGGTGATTATCTTGCCTGTGAGATTGGGGCTATAATGAATTCTGGATAACTAAGCATACAGCTTAGTAATTTTGTACTCTCTTAGTATTACACTAGCCATCTCCAGGGCTGGCACAGGTGGGAAGCAGGAGGCTCCCTTCCCAGTAGACAGAACCAGAGGATGGTGGAGGCACCAGAGCTGTGATCCTGGCAGCTCCCACAAGATGGGCAAGGGTCCCACCAGCCACCTGCCAGCTGGAGCAGTGTGGGATTTGTTCTTGGGAGAAGCAGAGGAAACCTGCTTCCCACTTCTTTCCAGTAGTTCTCTCTATACATCTTTTCAACCATTTTGTGTATCCGGGGTTTCATAAATGGCATTTTTAAAAGCTTTGCTTTCACCTTAACCTGGCTTGACATAAAAGTCCTCCCAAGGCCATCACCTCTTAAAATCAGAATACCAGACACCTGCAGGACCAACACCTTGCTGAATTAAAACCCAACAGGGTTTCTCAGGGAAAAAAACAAGGTTCCTCCATACAGGCACAACCCCACAGCTGGTTTAGGAGATGGCATGTGGGACAAGAGATTTCGCAGAGCCCAGCACTGATCATGGAGCTCCTGGCATGCAGAAAGGCAGCGGAGGGTGGCCCCACCCTTGGGTTCTCCAGGAAATTACTGGCATCAGTCTCAGGTCGGCAGTGTGAAACAGCTCCCGTACCTTCCTGCTTATCGTGCTGCCTTTGCTCTCCTTGAGTTTCTATTACCTGCTTGTCATGCCTGTATGTATTATTTTAATTTAAGCAAAAAAGAGATTTCATGTTAGACCCTGAAAGTCAGTGACTGCTAAAATCAGCCTTTATTACAGGCGGCTTTGGCCCTCTGACAGCTCTGGCAATGATGGTCATGGAAATAATTGAATTTCAACCCTACCATATTTCTGATGTTTCTTATTTTTACGCCCTTTCTTTCTGTTTGGTTTTCATTGCACTAACACCCCCCCTATATTCCTTACCTACAGAATACCAAACTAGCTCATTCAATTACTCTTTTAAGAAGGGTTTCCCCACTCTCTATCAAGGTGACAGTCACTGCAGCAGAGGGGAAAAAAACCTTCAAAAACCCAGAAGCAGCTTTCCTCCAAAACCCCAGACAACTGGGAAATGCCAAGGCCGAGGCATGGAGATTTTTCTGGCCTGGAGCTGGATTTACCAGCTCTGATGTGTCCGCATCTACTGCTGACTCCAAACCAAGACTGCGTTACATCCTGAGCATCGACCCACCGCAGCAGTACACTGCTTCCCCCTTGGTCTTCATGCTGAAGTCAGTATCAAGAAAGGTTTCAGACTTATTTACGCATCCCCAACCAGAGAATATCCTCCTTCTAGAAGTACAAGAAATACCGATGTTGTTTTTGTAAACAGTGCCTTAAAAAAAGCTAGGAACAACAGTAGTTCCCTCCTTCAGTCCAACGATGCTTTATTTCTTCTCTCTTTTTACTTCGTGATGGTGCTGCTCCCTCTTCCTTTATGGCAGCCCCCCCCCACCCCCCCAGCCGCAATCATTTCTCCCCAGTAACTCACGCTGTAACTCTTCCCTAAAGCTGCAGAACTGTCCCCACATGGTACGCTCTGGTTTACTCTGCTACCTCGTATCTTGTGTTGTGTTGCCTTTCCATTTGCAGCTCCAAAGGCACTGGAATTTGGCATCTTAATTATTTCTGACCCAATCCATTACAGTGGTGTTCGCATGTTTGAGATATTTCAACTTTGCATGTTTTTGTATTCTCACCTGAGATTACACCCATGCACACACATATACAAATATTTCCAAAATAGACTTGCTTTTTTCCTCCAAATGAAACTCGCAAATATCCCACTAATAGTCTATTCCACCTGCTTAGGTTGCCACTCAAAGCAATTTATAATACATTATGATAAGTAAAAGAAATTTTCTCATGATAGATTTATGAGAAGCATTTCTTAGGCAGTTCTCCAAAGAGTTCTATTCCACCACCGTATGAAATATCATTTTTCCTTGGGCTGTGTGACAGCCTAGGTAATTAACTCTCAACAGAAACAAAGAAAGTGCCTTGTTTCAAAGTAGGATTAGACAGAGGGGTTATCAACTTATCAGTGAAGGCAAAATGGGCTAGGTCTTTCGGCAGTTCAAGACCTACCTCTATAATAAAAAGAAATATAAGACCAAAAAAAAAGAAATATAAGACAAAAAAAAAAGAAATACAAGACCAAAAAAAAGAAATATAAGACAAAAAAAAAGAAATATAAGGAAGAGGAAGTAAAACTTGTAATAAACAAAACTAAAGACACCTATTCTGTTTCATCCCAGAGAAGTGGTGTGGGGATCCTTCAGTGAACCACAGAATTTCTAAAGACATCGTGTTGCTAAGAGGCCAGCTCATCACTTTTTGAGTTTCCTCACCCATATTTCTAAATTTCATTAAGTATAAACAGATAATGGCCAGCTAATAGAGCATTAAATTACCACACTGCCCAGAGGAAGCCAATTCTCCATACTGAACAATCCTACAAAATCAAAATGGGAACATAACTTTCTTTCAAGCTCTTCTCACAGGCTGCCATTATTTCTTCCATCAATCATTTGTGGTTAATCCTATGCCAAGATACCACGGATCAAAGATTTCATTCAACAAAAATTTTCCTCCAAGAATCTTTATCCGATATATCCTCTCTGCTACTATAGAGAATGCCTTTATGGCCATCTTTTTATGAGAAACTAGTAAATAATGTTGTACTCAGCTCAACCATCCATTGCCTATGAGATCGGGATGTTTGTTTTTCTCTGCAGGAGCCAAGCAATGGCTTGCCATTATCAGGGGGTTGGAAAAGACTTTTGTCTGGATACCCACAATAATCCTAGTACTGGCATTCCT
>NW_009260274.1:1341200-1370538 GCF_000687185.1 Egretta garzetta | reverse complement strand
AACTTGTAGCATTGGCATGGCGCAAAATAGAAACAAAACAAAACAAAAAAAACCAAACCAAGGGAGAGAAGCCAAAGGGATATGCCAAAAAAACCCCAAACCAAACCAACCAAAAACCAAGGGAGATATTAAAACAATCTATTATTAAAGAATTCCACATTCAGGCTATTGTCCAGAGAAATACTTCTCCCTATAACAGAATATGAATAAAGGAAACAGCATAAAACCATTTCTGAGTTATTGTCACTCAGTTTGGGGAGACTAACTCAAGGTTGAGTTTACGCTGCTGGGTTTGTCAGTGTCATCCTTAAACATCCCACTCATCCATCATATCCCCTCATTTTTCTCTCCTCTGGAGAACCTGCTACCGAAAATTTGTTGAGTTTCCAAGACCTATGGAAAAAGATGTCCTCTTCTCCCCAGCCCTGCTCAGCCTCCTTTCCATGTGTTCTTATATTATTTCTTGACATGTGCTTTGTCCTCTTTTTTTTATTATTATTCCTCAAAATCTCACATACCATTAAAATAAAGCTCATTTAATTTAAAAACAACAGATGAGAGCCTCTGTCCTATCTGAACCAACAGCAGGCTCCTGAAGGCCACAGAGCTGGAGCTGCACACACAGATGTCACAAGGAGGTAGCGACAGAAATGCCAGTGTATGGGATATTTAAGTAGGTACTTTGGAACATACTACTGGGGATAGTTCTGAATTGGCAGGAAAAATTGAGCTGGATGATCAAATAAGCCTTTTCTATGTCTAAGTGCCATTGTTTTACTACTGAGACACTGCCAACGTAATGGGATGAACAAATGCATTTACCTAGGCTGCACAGCTCATTTTACTATTATTTATTCATTAAGAACAATGTGCTTGCTGCTCTACAAGCCACAAATGGAGTCTCTTCCCTAAAGGGTCTATAATAAACAAAGCACCCACAGATTACACCGGAGGTGCTGGGAAGGCTCAAACACACGATGCAGCAACCATTGCTCGCCTCACTTCTCCCGCACAGCCCAAGAGACAAAGCGATAGCAGGCAGATGAATGAAGTGAGGACGATGATGTGGTGGGTGTCAGAGGTTAAGGCTCAAATACGTGGTGTAAAAACCGTTATTGTCTCATTTTTGCTGTGTAACCCAAAAGAGCCAAGGCAACAGGAGGCAGCTGGATGATGGGCTGGTGGGTGTCAGCGGCGCAGAAGCTCGAAGAGGCTGTGGATTGCATTGCGGCACCGCGGGGGAGTTTTGCAGTAGCACAATTTCTCACCTACACAAGATGCTGTACACATCGCACCAGGCACAGCCAGCGAGGGGCTGTGGTGTCCTTCCCTGTTCCCCTCTATATTCGCAAAGAGATCGGGGTGGAAGGAGCAGGCAATTAGTAGGTTTACAAGCTAACGTAAGACACTGGCACCCATCTGATTGTTGCACTTCCAAATGACAAATTTGCTGCGGGTGTAAGGTCTGCACACAGCGTTAAACAACAGTGCCAACAGGATCCAAGAGGCTGACTTAAAAGTGATTTGAAAATAAACAACATTTCTCCAGCAGCTTTGGAAACAGATGCACTTCTAATTGAATTGGCTTTAAACTCATTTGTATCCTCTCTAACATATTTCATCATTTCAATTAACAAACTTCTAGCGGTAGTAAACCTTGAGGTGCTTCATAAAACTCAAGGTCACTACTACAAGAGGGACAATTCTGTGCATCACCACAACCGCCGCTGGTAATAACACCAGTAATTTCCCTTGGAGTCTACAGGATGAAAGAGATCGCCCTTTAACAAACAAGGCAGCAGCAGAGTGGACAGTGTCACAGAAGAAATGTTTCTAATTACAGAGACCAAAGGTAGAGAAAAAAAAAAAAAAGATTCATTTTGCAATTAATATTTACATTCATTTGGCTACTGACTGTGAAATATGTAGAATAACACCAGTAAATCCATGTGGTGCTAAAAGTCTAATAGCTAAAGACTTTATAAGGGATACCCGGTGGACCATGGCACTCAGTGGGCCAGATTCTGCTCAGTTGAAGCTTTGGGATCTCCTACAAAGAGAACCTCATGTTTTAATGCAGGTTAAAACTCAGCATTGAGCACAGACTGCAGTTAAGATACTAACTCTACCAGCTGATCACAGCCCTACAGTTGGGGTTTTCTCAACATGCTGCAGATAAGGCAGCTGCTGGCTGTGGGCCACACGACATGACCAAAGGCTCCAGAAGCTTGTGAGCTACAAGGACAAGCAGCTCATCCTAAGCAATCCAGGTCCAAACATTTAAATCCTGCTTCAAGAGAGAACATTATTAACTGAAGGAAACTAAGCAGAATAAGTCTGGGAGTCTTAAATCTGCTAACAACTTCAGTTGCATCTGAAATGGATTTTTTTAGCCTGAAGAAGAGAAGAAAGAAGAGGAGACTGAGAGGCGATCTCATCAACACACACAAATAAGGGTGGATGTCGCGAGGACAGAGCCAGACTCTTCTCAGTGGTGCCCAGCGCCAGGACATGGGGCAATGGGCACAAACCGAAGCAGAAGAGGTTTCAGTTGAATATGCGGAAGAACTTCTTTACTTTGAGGGTGACAGAGCCCTGGAACAGGCTGCCCAGGGGGGTTGTGGAGTCCTCTTTTTTGGAGATATTCAAAATCTGCCTGGACAATGTCCTGTGCAACCTGCTCTGGATGACCCTGCTTTAGCTAGGACTAGATGATCTCCCAAGGTCCCTTTCAACCCTTGCCATTCTGTGATTCCGTGGATGTAATATTGCCATGGAACAAATGTTTAATCTGTTTTTTTTAAAATATGCAAGGATTTGAGATATTTTATGTATTAAATTTCCCAGCTGGCAAACTAATAAGAGATAATCTAATGAATACATTCAGTAAATGCACAAGCAAAAACCCCAGCAAAAATAAATTTTATATCAAATATTTTGCAAAGCTCACATAATGAGCGTCCTTAGCTAATTTATTCCCACTTGCTCTTCTCAACAGAGGCACATGCTCTCATTACCTCCTAACAGACTGATTACAGATTCTAAATAGACCAAAGAGGACTTGTAAAAAAACGCTGGTAAGTTTAACTCAACTTTATTGTTATTGAAATTCATCCAAAGGTTGGATTTATTGCTCAATTTCACAGTCTCTATAAATCCTGACGAGGCAGTGGGGTTGATGCTGACTTTGCATTATGATTCCTAATTTCGTTTGATTTTGCATTACGGTTTTCTTCCTTAAAGAAGTTGCAAGCTTACACTTTGAGTTACATACAAACTGTAATAGCTGATATACTTAATCTTTTAACTAAATAAGGAAATCTCCATTAATTAGCACATTCCTCGTAACAGATTGCAGAACAAGCTGAGAACTCTTCAAGAGAAGAGAGACTCTGCTGCCTTCTGAGCGCAAATAAATAGGACTTCAGAGCGTACATTCATCTCCCAGGGAACTTTCAATGCAGACAGGCAGAAATCCACTGCGCAATTCTGTCTGGGCTCCAAAACCAGCTGTGGAAATGATTCCCCCTCCTCCTGGGGCTGCTGCCCTGGAGGGAAGGGCTGGGCTGGCTGCTTGGGAGCCCTGACGTCTTAAGAAAGTCCTTACCCAAATACAAAAATCATCCACTGGGATCAATAGCAGTCAGAGTAGTAGCTCAGCTGTGTTTTTCTATATACTTTGCTCATCACCTTGCCACTGGAAAAAATCATCTGCTTTGTCCAAACAAAACAGAGTAGCTTTTTTTTTTTCCTTTATCAGTGTCCTCATCCTCTGTATATCAGGAAAGAAACTCATCCCACTGTACTTTATTATGAATTGTTTAGCATATATGTTCTTCAGGCTACTCAAGCCATAGTAAAAGCAGATTTTTAAAACAAACCTGAGACTATGTTTATTTATTATTATTATTATTATGAGATTTACATAATAAAATAAGGGGGGTTTTAAAGGCTGAACACACTTCCACAATACATGACAACGACAAAATTAAATTGTCCACAGACCTTCAAAGTCCCCTCTATCATCTCCTACATCTGACTTCTCTCAGAGGCCCAGTTGCACAGTAGCTCTGAAAATAGATGCACATTGCAGAGTGCTCTGAAGATCAATGTAGACTTGGGCAATTTGGACATGGTGGGAAGCATCTTCCAGAGCCAAGGGGCTATCACTGGGAGAAAACTGCCGCCACATGTCACCAAAAATATCTGCCCCCATCAGTAAATCATATATGGCCTGAAGGTCAATGGTTTCAGGCTCTGTTGGAGCACATGAAGAAACTCAATTTCAGCGTTTGGGACCCTCCACAGAGAGCATCTTTCTGCCAGTTTCTAAAGATACGACGTTAGACACTGTCAACACAATATGCCACCTCATTTCAGCTGCCAAGCTGTGACCCCAGATACATACAAGCCTCGTTTAGACAACTTCCCTCGGACAACAACGCGACGGTTTCCATTTTACAGAATGGGAAACGCTGATGCATTTCCTTGTATCCTGATAATTAGCACGGATTGTGCATTATAATACATTCGGCCAAAATAAACCACCAGATGACTCTGCAGAAGAAAGGAACCCAAACCAATTAGATCCACGTGCAATTAATATTATCAAGAAGGGTCATAACAACATAAAAAAAACCTTTTTTTTTCTTTATGCATACATTCCTAGTACTTTTACAAACTCGAGGCGTATGACCAAGTGTTAGGGCCTCTGTTCAAGAGCAGGTCACACAGGCACTGAAAAGGCAGGGAGAAGCTGCTGAGCCGGCTGCGACCTCCACAGCCTCCTTCCCTGCCGTCGCGGGAGGCGAGTGACACAGTGACCCCTCAGATCAATACATTCACATCAATACACTTCCCTAATTCCTTCTTGTCTCATCAATGCTAAATGAGAAAGCTAGCTACATGCTTTAGTTATACTGGCACGGCTTTAAAGATGCCACTAACCATTACCGACATTAGGAAGATCTGCAACTGCTTTTCCGAACGCTGGGTAGCTGCGGCGAGGTCCAACCCACTCGGATAAGGAGTTTCACTCCTGCTATTAGAGGTCACCTTGATAAAGAGGCAGGGATACAAAGGCATCTGACCTTCTTAAATAAAGCTGTACCATAAAAAACATCTGATGGAAACAGGATTTTTAAGAAAGGGAACAGTCTTGGTTTTCCACAGCTTAGGCACGCGGGGAGCAGCACAACTCATTTAGATGATGAAAAACCTTGAGAAGGAAATAGGACATTTTTGTGAAGTTAGTAGGCCCCAGCACAGAGTACTGATGTTCTGAATTCCTGATAGACTTTTGTTTCAATTTTGCAGCGTGACTTTGAGCACTCTGGTTGTGTAGTTCAATCTCCTCTGCTGGGGGACTTCAATGAATTCAGACAGAAGCAGAAAGCAATGCAATCTTGTCGAATAATACGATTTTTAATGGTCACTCCTCCATGTTTCCAATACAAATTAGATCCAAGATTACACAGAGGGAATCCCTGTCGGTAGTGAGGGATATTAGAAGTTTTGCAAACCAAGCTCTCAGTGATTTAACTTACACCCTCCTCATTTGCAAATCTTGGAGGACAAAGAGATTTCCAAAGTATATCTCAGACCCAGGAACAGACTAAGGTAGGATAAATTCTCAGTTACTCATCAGTATCATTATGACAACCCTTAGAGCAGACCGAGCCGAAGTTTCATTTTATCCACATTTCCTAATTCAGGCTCATTTCCTCAAAGCTTCCAAATTCAGATGTTGCATTGTTTCTGAGTTGGTCTCCCAAACTCTTTGATCAAGCAGACTACATCAGGCACCTTAAAAGATATCCACTATGTGCCCATCTCCCCCCATCATGCTAACTTTGCTGGAGCACTGCATACAGTGATAAACTCAGTCAGCTGAGGCAGTCAGCTCATTTTATTCAGACACTGGCCTACGTGCAAAAACTGGAATTCTTACTTTTGTAGGACTCTTGGTCCATACAAGCAGAACATGATGTTGCTTCTGAAGATCTTCAGAATATGTCAGATATGTAACCCTTTAACTCTCACCAAAATCCACTAAAATGCCTACTATGTCCAGCTGCCATAGGGCTCCCCACCAGCGGTAAAGATATGATACCGTGACTTTCCGCTTAAAAGTTATTCAAGCATTGGAACCAGCTTGCCCAGGGAAGTGGTGGAGTCCCCATCCCTGGAAGTATTTAAAAGCTGGGCAGACGAGGTGCTTAGGGACATGGCTTAGTGGTGGGATGGCAGGGTTAGGGTAACGGTTGGACTTGATGATCTTAAAGGTCTTATCCAACCTAAACGATTCTGATTTGTCATCCATTTATTTGCCTGAATGTCCTGCTCATCAGAGCTGTATAAAAGGCAATCAGGTTAAAAAACATTGAAAAAAACCCATGTAAAACATGAGAGGAATCCTCTGTGCCACCAGTACATGTCACTTCCCAGCACATCTACACATGTGTCAAAGGAATCATGAAGTTCTCCATGAGCAGGAAAAGTGTAGAGGTCTTAACACCAAAGTACATCATTCATGAAAAGGCTTAGGCTAAAATGGTATTTCTTCATACTTCCAATATAACATATTAAATGGAATGACACATAGGGAGAGAAAAAAATGTTAATTCTAAAACTATCTTTGTATGGTAACATTTTATTAGAGCCTTGCTTCGTAGCAGGCTGTATTTGTGACAAATGCGTTATTAAGGCCGAAGAGATGGGCCGCATTTCAAAGAGATGCTCTTACTGCAGAAATCAGGGCAGTAGATCGCCCAGTGCATTAACCTGCTATCAAAACTCTCCTAAACCTCCAACAGAGTATTTCTACATCAAGTTATGGTTTCTACACTACATATGTTCCCAAGTCTCCTGGAAGAGCTTTAATCAACCTGTTGAAAACAGAGAAAAACTGACTGAGCCTAATAATAGAAACAAAAAGCATGGACATGAGCAAGGGTGGGCAGAGGCGGGCTGACAAGTGGAGGCTGACTGACGGTCAAACACAAGAAAACCCATTAGAGGTCACTAAAAATAAAATAAAATAAAAAAATAATCATTCTTTCACATAGTCTGGTACCGTTGCCTTTTCAAAAGGGTCATTTTATGGAATGCAACAAAAAACATAAAAGTAATTTGGGCAAAAAGACATGCTACAAAGATTTATATTTAGAGCCAACGAGTAACAACAGACATCACTATGGCTAAATGCAGCACCTAGAGAGGATGCTGCTCAAATAGCTAATCCTCTAAATATTTCCTCATAAGATGCATGCTTGCTTTCTGTAAGAAGATAAAGATCTAGAAGAATGTGCATTTCTACGTACTAATGCCTCAGGGGAAGCCTTACCTTGCTTTAAATAAGCTTCTCTGATAGCCAGTTTGACCCATTCAGAAATAACTTTTTTGATGGCTTTTGATTCTGTTGCCAGAAAAACACAAAGAACAGCAATGTCTGAACACTTGTCTTGTGATCCAATTCCATTTGATAAGTCTTTTTAACATCCAGGAAGGAAGAATGGTGGCCAAATTTTCTTACAATGAATCGATTTTGGAAACAAGGAAAGGAAAAGATAGGGAATAAATCAATGTTCTTTGAACACTGTTATGACAGCAAAACGTAAAAATCCTGTAGTCAAACAAGAAATGGAGGGCAGGTCCTTTATGGGCTCTGCTTCTGTGCTTACAGCTCCCCTGGCAGCCACAGCTGTGATTAAGAGTGTCACTGCACACCCAAGGAGATGTGTAGAAATGTTGGAGAGAGGTCCAAAGGAGAACCCAGCTGGGATTTCAGGGCTAAATTTAGAAGCTATTTAGCTCCGAGATAGCAGAAAACCAGTCAAACGTGACAGTGGCTTTGAAGAGTCCTGAAGTGGGGACAGGAGGGTAAGACAGCCCTGTCTGCAGCTGGCAACACCTTTTGGCCACCCGTAATCCAAACCCAGCCTTAATTCCCATGCCAGGGGATGGGACGGGCAGAAGATAAGGGGAATTTTTAGCTGAAACTTCTTCCTCAAGCAATCTTTGAAAAGTTTTATCCTGGTAAGTAATACAGTCATTTTTCTGTAATAAAAAGGCAACAGAGAGATATACTACAGAGACACAGAGGGGAAACCACAGAGAGAAACAGGAGTATTGTAATATTTAATTAAACCCAAATGCCAAGAGAAGGGTAAGGACAGCCTGAACATGGGGTCTACACGTTATCATGAATTGATGGCACCAAGACCACCTACTACTCCCACACTTTTAGAGAGAAGGCATCCTGAGACTGTCACGTGTGGGGTCTGGATCTGGGAAGAGGACAGCCTAGGCTAGGTTGCCCATCTTCCTTGTAAAAGAAATGAGGCTGCCAAGAATGAGGCCTCCAGAAATGAGGACTCATTCGCAAGATGTTTGTGGGATGCTGCTTTATGGAAGTACAGAAACTGCCTAAAACTAAAACTGGTTGGATTCTGGAATTAATGGTTTGGGCTAATAAATGAAATTTCAACATACAGCTTCATTTACACTAAGAATTAAAATAAATGCTTACGAATATTTTCAAAAACATAGGTGAAAGTTTCTATTTCTGAAGATTTTAAAAACAAAATCAGGGATTTCTGCAATAATTTCATGCTTCATAATAAAATTTACCAGATACGGAAAAAACATATGCTGCAGTAAATGCCAGAATAGATACACTTTCAAAAATAAACAGGCATGTATTCAATATAGCTTTTTTTCCCAAAATTGCTACCTTGTAGAAAAGGTATGTTTTGCTATCAGTCCACCACAAACTCAGCTCACATTTCTTTAACCTATTCAGCTCTGCTTATAGTTTTTTTGACATACACAAATATAATTTTGCAGATAGATTATTAAAATCTAGTGATTCAAAGCTACCTGAAAATGGGTCATTTTCTCCTAAAATGACAGTGTGGGGATTCACAGCCTGCAGGGTTTCAGAGTAGATCCTTGTGTTAACGCACAGGTAGGTCATGCGATGTCTATCAAGCTGACGGCCAGGATTTTCACATAAGGGAGTGTAAACCCCAGAGGAACACCCCGGGTAAGAAATACAGCACTACTTTGGGCTGACCTTTCAGAAAATCAAACTTCATGAGACTTGATACTACCCAGTTTTCAGCAGTAGGAGCTGAAATTCCTGATCCATGACCTTTGCATAGTGTCCTAAATCTCTCAGCACTGGGGACACGGCTCATCAGGACAGCAGCAGTGCTGCCACTGCTGGCACACGCTGCCCTGATGTGCCTCGGAGCAGGGAACATCCCTCCAGTAACCACAAAAACTATTGAGTTGTCAGGTCACCAGAATTTTTAACTCCTCCTGGTGCATCTGTTGGCTAATCCCATCCGTTTGGGATTAAAGCTGACATTTTCAAGGAGTGACCTTGCCAGCAGTATTCCCACTAGCAGTGTTGCGTTGACCTGACGGGGAGGAACCGGGCGACACCCTCGCATCAGCAGGTGCCTGGGAACCCCAGTCCTCTTTGATTTGTCCACCCACAACTAAACCACGTACAACAAAACACTGCGCTGTGGAGAATTGGAGGTCTATGAGCATCCCTGCCGTGCCCTTCATAAATTTAGAGATAATTAAAGCTTTTTAAGGTGACTGTAAGGTCGAAGCTAACCGCTCTGTGATTTAAAGCCAGGATCTATTTGTCTGTTGTGTCTTTCTTCCATGTTCCTGCTGTTGCAGAGCACAGCAGAATTTGAACAGTGTAGGTGCTCTTCATAAATTCCTGCTTTCCATAAATTGCCCGTCGGATCAAAAGCAGAACCTCTGTGCGCGAGCACAGAAATCTCCAGCCTTTGATTTGGAACAGATGAGGCACCCTATGTTCCTCTAAGATTAAAAAAAAAAAAACAAACAACCCGACAAACAACCCGTTGGCACAGCACACAAAAAAGAGAGGCAAAGGAACTACATGAAATAATTCAAAACAAAGGAGGTGGAAATTCAAAGACAGTATGAGGAACTCAGATGACAGACGGAGAAGCGAATGAACTGCAATTAAGAGGACAATTTCATGTCCAAAGAGGATGCTCCAAACACCAGCCAGAGAACAGAGACCCTCTGGACTAGCAATAAGCTGCATTCAATATAATCCAGTCTTCTGATGGGAAGACAAATTGAAGCAAATTATCAATTATATTTCTGTAATGTAGTTAGAGATAGTCACCTTATCCATAATTTCATAAGTGCATTTCCAAATTACAGGAAGGAAAAGAAGAGTGAACCAAATCCAGGAAAAAAGAATTAGCTCAGTTTGGAAACTGCAGGTCACTCATTTCTTAAGCTTATTGAATGGGCCATTCAATAATGGAAAACGATGATGCCACTAAAATAAAGTAGTACACTAATCACAAAAGCCAGTAATGAAAATAAAAAGCTACGTTCTGGTTTTTCTAGACATCAGAGAAAAGGTTTGGTGTAGAAAGGACTAAAATTCAGAAAAGTCTGGGATTTTTATTTTTAAGCTTGTCACATCTAATGATCTTGAGCTAACCCAAGATTACACTGCAGGGAGGATAGGTAAATTAGTCAAGGGGCGACCTGTGTACCCACTACAGTTGACCCAAAGTGTTCACACAAGCTCTGCTCTGCCATGCTGGGCCAGGGCAGAGGCCCCTCCAGCCTCCCGCTCAGGTCCTGAGAGATGCCCACAGCAGAAAGCGTAGAAGACCGGGCGAGCTAATAGTGTGTCTCCATTAAGTCAAAGCTGGAATCCTTTTGTCTTCACCAGTTTTGGACCTTGGGATTCTCTGTATGCGATAACTACATCAATGGCGAAAAAATCCGTTTCTTATTGAGAAGGCATGCTTAAAGGGTTAATATATTTGCATACAATAGGCTTAGGGGAGTTGGAGTCTAGACTGCTGACAAACACAGATGAACAGACTTTGATGCTTTTTTGGTTTGGTCTGTCGTGTCCGTTCCCCTCACCCCCCGCCAAGTTGCAAATGCAGAATTTCTCACAAAACTCAGCATAAGATCAGGGCCTCAGACCCAGAACCCCTCTGAGCAGTGATTAATTTCTCCATTAGACTCAAACTCACAGTACATTCACTTGGTAACTATGATACATTCACATAATAAGTCACATTGACACGAGTGAACTAAACACTACTGAAGTGGTGAGTTCAACAGCCAGGTTTCAGTCAGGGAAAGTGAAAATCATTGCTGCAAGAAGGCAAAAGCCCAAAGTTTGCTCTCTAGAAAAGCTACAACCTGACCTATTCTATTCTATACCGCTTCTATTGCCTTATAACTTGTACTCATGGCATTACCAAGTCTGGGACAAACTTAAATAAATCTACTTCTAAGGCAAAGTTTGCATCCTTACATCTGTCTTTCTATACTTTGTAAAAGTTTTTCAAAAGGACCCAGCAAAGAACTGAGGTCTAAGTCTTACAGCTTCTCACTTTTGTCTGGGTTCAAGGGAAGGGAAAAGCACTGCCCTGCAAAAGGACAAGAGCAAGAAACAAAGAGAAGTCAGAAGACCTGAAAGAAAGAGGAGCATGCTTACCCCCACAGCTCATAAAGCAAGAACAATGCCTAGGTATCGGAGTGATTGGCACTCAATATATAAGGTGATGGCTTAATTAGCCATAAATATGGTCAGCTAGCAAATGCTAAAAGGTCACCTGATACTAATTGTGAACAAGACAAACTGAACTGCTTAAAAAAACCTGTCATGAATAATTTCTCAGGGCTTAGCAATTCTGCATGCTTCTGTAATTTGCTCTTCTCTATTATGGTTGAATAACATTCTGCTAATTATTAATTGGATAATGATTTGTTTCTATCACTAATTCAATAATGTGTTCAGAAGTGCATTTTGCAAGTTCCCAGCTCTAGAGACCGTAAATATCGGGCTTATCTTCACTTAACTGCTCTGGTTGGGAGACAGGTCCCACATGATGGAAGTGTGGAGCCTGTGGAGCTTTCTGCCCACTTTTGGGCACTCTACATCCAAAGTAACCAAAATATCCACATCCTCTGGAGACCGAGGCAACACTGCTTCCCCACTCACCATGCAGGGAACAGAAGGCATCCAACACTGGGTAGCAATTAGGAGCTTATACATCCTAGATATTAAAGAGGGGTCTGGCTGGAGATGAATAGCTTGCCCTTAGGAGAACTCTTAGGAGGTATCCAGAAGGGGGCAATACCTCACCCCTCCTTTACATCCCACGTCCTCACCAAAGGGTCTTGAGAGCACTCTATAGGTAGCCTGTAGGAGGAAGGGCACGCAGCAGGGTGCTGCTGTACAACACCGAGCACCCCCCTCTGCCAGGGTCGTGTTGCAATCATTTCTGCTCAAATAAAAAGCTGAAGACAAGAAAGCCAACAATAATGCCCTTGAGCTACCACTCCCTACTACCTCCCTAAGAAAAGCCGGGCCGTTAAAAATGCCACATAAATATCACTGACAGAAAACAGGCTTCAAGGTTATTCAGAAAAGCCCCACGCATAGCAACCTCCTCTTTTTAATAGTGATAAAAACCCTGAGTTTTTCAAAAGAGCAAGTTGCTGCACAGGCAAACCTACCTTTCAAAACCCACCAGCTCCCTTTTTGCAGAAGAAAAGGTAATGTTGTGGGGGAAAGGTATAGCATTCCTCCTTCATGGGCCACAGAGGCATAATCAATTGGTACAACAGCACATTGTTGAAACACAAACCACGGAAAGCTGCTTTATGAACCCGTGCAGCCAGCTGGAACAGCCATCAACAGCTGCGAGAGGAATTCACTCCAGGACTGAATCACTTCATTAGGGTGGGTTTTTTTTTTCCTTTTATTACGTGTGGCTCAGGCTGCTGATCTTCGTCCTGAGGACCCTCCACAGAGCAGCCCCACTTCTTTCTCTGCTCCCTTATATTCTCAGGAACATTAATGGTTCCCATTGTATCACTTAATCTCCTCCTGAGACACCATTTCTCCCTCTCCCATCAGACAGCTCACCAGCAGTCTTCCAACCTACTACATCACATTGCGTGGTGTCCTAAGCTTTCTGACTGTAAGTCAGAAAGCATCAGTGGTTTGGGGGCAGCATGGGTACAGAATTTGCCCCTAAGAGAAGGGCTTTTGTCTGTAAATTGATTTAGCGGACTGAATGCGATGAACTGCAAATCATGGCAACTGGGAGGAAATACCCTGCTTGCGCTACTTCCAATTCTGCCCTATTTCTGTTTGATATAGGCTACTTGATTATACGTGAAATATAAGTGGACAAAACCACAGCGCCGAGCCCCAGCAAGTAGTGACACGGGCATATACATGTATCAAATTGAGCTCGAGACTGGTACAAAACTGCAAGGATGAGACCACCGGCTGCCAAAGTCATGTACTTGCATGAGCGACAGCAGGTGACATCACAGGGTTTTTGTAATTAAATATGATTGGCTCAAGAAAATTCCCAATTTCTTCATTGGAAACCATACAACCATACAAACAACCATAAAAACCTCCAAATTCAGTGAAAAAGAATAAAAATTCATAAACGAGTAAAAGCTGAAGCAGGAAATATCTTCAAACAAAACGCTGATAGAAATATAGCTTCTCCTTCTCCTAAACTTACGCTTTTATGGGATTTTAACACAAATGAAAGAAATCCACCTGTATTCTGACAGCATAGCCAACTTTAGCCCTCTTCTACTGCATTTCCAGTGTAGAAATGCCAGAAGACCCTTATCACAGAATCACAGAATCGCAAGCGTTGGAAGGGACCTCGGGAGATCATCTAGTCCAACTTTCCAAGGAAAGCCTCACTATTAAGAGCAGTAAGATGTTAGAAGAACGGTGTTCAATGCTCACGGGAACCTTGTGAAAGCTGTTCAATCCAGCAAGTAAACGGGTACACACCTATGACAGGCTCCAAAATGAACCGCGGAGTGGATAACTGTGCCCAGCACCAGGGCTATTTACACGTGATGTGCACTTTTTTTAAATCTTCTTACCCGAACTGCTACAGCGAGATGGTTCCACAAGTCTGCCGGTCTTATCGTAACAGGCAATAGCTCGCAGTCGTACACCCTGGCCACACTCCTTGGCATCTCCATGGGATCGTGCTCCCAAATGCGGCTCAGATGTACCTCCTCCGATAATGCAGTCGGACCAATTTCCGTGGGGCTGGGAGGTAAACACCTCGCAGGGGCACGGCTCTGTTTCAACTTGAGGATAAACTTCTGTATTCTGGCATTTGTCTCGCTTTCTGCTTCGCCCTGTTCCAACCACAGAAATCTGTTCGTTACCTTAACATCTGCTACTTTTGATAACAACACGTCATATTATTTATACTTGCATGAATTCAACACATTAGAACCAAGACAATATGAATGTTAATATCCAGGAACGTTTCCGAAGCATCTATTAGCTGCTGCCAGTGCTCTGGAGTGCAAGGACAATGTATTTATCTCCAGGGGCAACCGGAGAACTTGGAACTACTGTTTTGATGGGTAGGGCAAGAAGCAAAATGTAAAGTCTTACTCTAGGAAAGGTCTGTCCAGAAAATGCTTTGTAATTTTATATAATATCATTTTTCTCTAATTATCTGATGAAAATAAATTGATTGTTTTGTCTCTATTTGCTCGCAATCAATGGTTGCCAGGACAACTTGCAGAGGACTCTACATTAGCCACAACTTCTTCCTTGAGGCTCCTTTACAAATAGTTAAAGATGCACTCTGCACACAAACCGTGCTTTGAAGAAAACAGGAAAGATAATCCTCAGTAAATTATTAGGGCTGGAAAGCATTTCAGTGGTTATATTTGGTTTAATGTTTTCTTTTGCTCTACTCCTTCAACAGGTTTTAAAAGAGGGCTCTCTCAGTAGCTTCAGGAACCAGCAGCATTCAAATGAACCTGTGGCACAGCTCTCTGCAACTGCACTCTCCATGCCCCGGAGGACTCCTAGGCACGAGAAAAGGTCCCCAGTACAAGAAGAGATAACATAAAGAAGAGAATTCATGCTCCCTGCATCCCTTCAACTGCTCAAGGGAACAAAGGTCTGTATACAGCCTCTAAAGATAGAATCATAGAATCATAGAATGTTTTGGGTTGGAAGGGACCACTAGAGGTCATCGAGTCCAACCCCCCTGCAGTCAGCAGGGACACCGCCAACTAGATCAGGTTGCTCACCAAACCAATGATTTTCTTGGCATGGGTTAGCCAACGTGACGTGGAGCAATCTTCATGCTGGCTGAGCTCAGGAATGTCTTTGCATTTGGCATCTACACAGAAGGGGAGAATTCATCTTCACTAACAAACTGCATCTTTATCCCATCCTCAAAATGTGCCCTGGGGATCTTGGACGCACTAAAAATACTTCTGCAAAAAGTTTTTAAAGCTTTGATCCCTAAAGAAATGTTTTCTTTTTGATATTGCACACAAATAAGATATTAAACCAAAAAACAAACAAACAAAAAAGTTATATGACCCAACAACCCTCTTTCCAGTCTGGAACCAAGAGTCACGTCACCACACGCTGGCAGGAGCATGAGCTGGCTGTCATCCAATACCTGTTTGCATATAAACACGTAGCTCCAAAGAGAAGGGCACTGGCTGCAGACCCTTAATATCACTGTCCTTCAAGCCCCAGCTCTTTCAAAACTGTATTTCCAGAGTTCTGGGGAATGTAAGATTTGCCAGCACAAAGGGACAATAAACACAAAGACATCAAATACTGCTGGCATCTTTATATTTTTGTGTGTATATACATTTTTTAAAATATTTTTAAATATAAATATATATTTATGAACAAATTTAGGTAAGGTATAAGAGGTACAACTCCACATACTTCAAGGAAAGTCTTTTAAAAGGCTTTAAATAGATCAGTAGCTCTCTAGTGGCATTTCCAGCATTTTATGTTTCACAAGCTGAGAGACGCCACAAGTTCAGTATATACGTACAGCTGTATGTTCTGCAGTGTATTAGTAAACAGGGGAATTTGGGACTTGCCCACGTTCTGCCATTATTACATGAAGCACATTAGACACAGGTAAGGATGCTAATAATCTCACACTTATACAACACCTTTTTTCTAACTTGCCCTGCCATCTGTTTTGTAGGAGTCTTCCCTCTAATGAAATTGCTATGAAAGCCTTATTTTGAGGGCAAAAGTGACATTCATCCCACAAAGAAGCAGTTTTAGAATTAGTGATGGTGATATCTTTATCATCTCCACAGACTGCTTTAGAAATTACTATTAAAAATACCACTGCAAAAATTTTCAAGGACATAAATCCTTCAGTTAAACAGTATTTTCTTTTTTAACTTAAATTTCTGAACACTAACAAATATTGTATACGTTAAATATGATCAGGTAGTATATGCTATACATAGATGTTATATGAAAGACTCAAAATAAACCTTTCTACAGAAAAAGCATTGGATCCATAGTACAGTGAATTAACTGACTGTATTAATTAACTGACGACTTACCTAAAAACTCTGTTTTGATTATAAAGACTTTGAATTTTGATATGTTCTGCAATAAGTCTTTCTTCTTAAGTAATGATTAATTTTATATGTAGAGTCTATGATTACTTACAAAGTAAAATGAATAATACCATTAAGAACTGAGTGGGAGGCAAGCAAATACTTAGCAAACAATTAGCAGATTCCCACTAAATGACATTGTTAATGAACTCTTATAATGACGCCGAAGCGCTCACTTGAGCATAGACATACACTGTGCTGAACAAGGAGGTACAATTCATGCACGCTTACAGAAAGGTGAAATAAAAACAGATAAAGGAGTCTTAACAGCATGAAGTACTTCCCAAGCAGCACTTCCCTCACATCTTTGGGATGCGTTCACACGGATGAGATTCCTTCAAGGCTTTTGGCCAGCTTCAATTTTCATGTAGTTTTATGCAAAGACAGGTCAGCAATAACCTCGTCAACTTCTCTTGAAACCAAACCCCATGTCCTATGTGGCCCTCCCCTCGCTGCTCTCAGTGGTGCTGTGCTGTGGCCCCCCCCCAGCACCACCTGGGCACCCGCTGCACATTCACCGCTTGCTTTTCAGGGACGGGGCTGAGACCAGGAGCTCCTCCCAGCAGGAGGAAGGGAACCCAGCAAGGTCTTATGGGAGATGCAGACGGTGTTTGGTCAGAAACGCAGTGCGGGTGAAGAGACAAGCCATCAAAAACTGGACATCAGAAACCATTTTTGGTTCACTTACTTGCATGGATCTATGTCTGATGTAGAAGGGAGTAAGAAAGGGGATAGGTAGGACCATACTGTTCTGTAACAGTCACAGATGTTCATAAAGAAAATCCAGATTTAAAACTACCTGGAAGTTAGTATTCACTTAATTCTTATATATTTTCTATGAGATCAGGAACCTATTATTCTGGTAGGGACGGAGGATTTCTACTACTATAAACATACAGGCATTGATACAGAGAACATTTTGAAATATGCTCTTTGGCAGAAACAACAGAGCATTGTATAATAATTATTTTTATGTAAAAGAGAAATCTTTATCCTTTAATGAGCCATACTGACGAATGGCAGCTTGAAGCCGTTATGTCTGTATCCTGTAATTGTTAGTTACTAAAAACTTGGATCATTCCAACAGTAATGAACTGAATAACAAGATAAGCCACGCAGCCAGGTAGAAGCCAGTCTAGAAGAAAGGAGCAGTGGCAGGCACCGTACTTTGCTGCCATTCAGTTCCCTGGCATTATCACAGTAGATATTTTTACAGCAATGTTAGTATTTTACTCCATGGTAGAATTCTTTGAAGTTTCACCTCTATTAATGGAGCAAACTCAAGCCAGCTACACCATAGCTCTCAAACCCAACACAGAAATATGAAAAGATGTAAGTGTTCGGGGTAACAATAACAGTAAGTTCTTTGTAAACCTTCTGAAAACAGTATAATTAATTTTGATTTGATTTAGCTACTTGTGTGGAGAGGAAGACAACTCCTAACAAAAAAGCAGCTCCAAACTTAGTGGGTTTTAAAGCTTTTCAGTTTGGTCAGCATTCAAATAACATAATAACAAACTACAACAGCAAGTATGGGAGACTGTTCCATGAAATGGTTTGAACTAGAGTGTTTAATGAATATATATAAAAGATCAAACAAAACTGTTTTAACGATATTGTTTTTTCTTTATTCATGGTACTAATTTGCCCTGTTGAACTGTTGGATTCTGCTGAGCACAGAATTCCCAGCTTTAAACTTCATGCAGATTTCAGTCTTAAACAGAAAATCACACTGATTTTTATTCTTGTATACACATTTGCTGCATTTTTCCCAGATTAATAGGCCAGATAAACTTGCACAATGTATAGTCACAGTTTTATTTAGCTTATGTCTAAAAATGGCTTTCCACCGCTGAGTTTTTCTGCACTATTCTTATACTGAAATACGTGTGCATAAATCGGGCAATGATCAGTATCAGATCAAAAATCAATTAAGGACAATCGCTATTCAGTTGGGATTTTCCCCAAACCCCAACATCAGCCCACCAACATCTGAGGAGTATTATTCACAAGTATCACCATCAGACAAATATCATAAAAGATTATACCTGTAAGTGATCGTCTCCTACTTCTAGTTGATTCACAGTCAAATGAGCATGCTGTAAATTTAGACCAGGGGGTAAACGTGCAGTCATCCTTGCAGGGGACGAGGCACTCCTGTACAAGAGGCGGCATAGCTCCTGCCCACCGCATGCAGTCACCAACATCGGCAGCGTCGTCCTGCTCCGACAGGCACGTAACGGCTGAAAAGTAAAGGCACAGAAATCTTTATATTCTTACATATATTGCATTATACTCTATGCAGTCAGTACTTGTGTTCTATGCAAGATTCACTCCCCTGGGTTAATAGGATAAAGCTGATTTATTTTTAGGTTATTATTCATGTATCACTCAAAGGTGTGCTAGAAGCTTCACGAAACCACGAAGAGACGTCCTTACTTGTGCAGTGTGTTATCTAAATGATGACATAAATTCAATCTTCTCAAGGAGGCAGTCATTTTTAAGGGTTGGGGTAACAATTTAACCAATGATACATTGTACCACCGAACAAGAAAAGATATAATACTGTGGCTATGCGCCATAAAGCATATTTGGCCGAGGCCAGGATTCCCAAGCTGCGATGCACACACTACTCATGGAACTGAAACTGCTTCCAAGCGGAAAACAAAAAATATTAAAAAATATAAAGAAAGTGTCCTTCTCCAAAACTGCCATCTTTTCCATATTCCAGATGAAGGGAACAACTCTCTGAGCAGCTTTCCCATACAGAGCGGTGACTTCTGCTCTGTCTGAGCAGCAGATGCTACTGCTAAATCCTTTTTGCAGCAAGGTGTCTGCTCCCTCCAAATGGAGTTCCCTAAACACTGTGCTACCCCTTGCGCTCTCCCGCTCTCGGGCCATCAGAGCCTTGGAATCTCTTGCAGAAAGGGAGATGTTTAGGAGGAAGGACGTGGTTTAGTGGTGGGATGGCAGGGTTAGGTTAAAGGTTGGACTCGATGATCTTAAAGGTCTTAAAGGTCTTTACCAACCAAAGTGATTCTATGATTCTATGAAGGGCACAAGCGTTCAGCCTGTGGCCATGACAGAATGGGGCTGCAGCTGCTGCACTTTACTTGAAGCCTGCTTTTACGTGCACGATAGCTTGCTGTAAGAGCATGGCCAAATGGAGCCATTAACAGGAAAAAAAATACAAACCCCAACTGCCCTGTAGGTCTCAGCTGAGGACAGCATCACTCTGCCGAGCTCCATCCGACCTGACGTGCCTTTGCACATGGGCAGGGCCAGAGCCCCCATGCACAAACCGAGCTTTACCTTCACACGCAGCATTATCAAGGCTGCAGCTCACGTTGAAATGCAATGCATTTCTCTGGTCCACTGCCCAAAGCTTTACCAGCTCCCTAAGACCAGGCCACGGCAATAGGAAACAACAGGCACGGGGCTGGGCTGGGGCAGAGGTCTCTGAATTTGGACATAGATGCCTTTGGGGCCAGACAAGAGTCAAACAGGGTTTGCAAGGGCACAGACCAGGATTTAAGATGCACTGATTTTCACCCCAGTTTTATTTTAGTTCAATGCTCTTTTCCTTCAACACCCCTGTCCTTTTTTGGACTGTATTGATCAATTTTTCAGGGTGGGTAAAGGCACTGTACACCCATGATGGAGGACAAAAGTAATAATGTAGAAATCTGAGTCACAGGAAGCCTATAATAAAACTTGCTAAAGTTTCAGTGAATTAATAATAAGTAATTGTAATAAATAAAATAGCCTGCACATCATGGAGTCTTTCATTTCATTAATTATAATTAATTCTCACAAAATCGCCAAGATTATAGGCTATTTATATCCTACATTGTGGGTTAACCAAAGCAAAGCTAGGTCGTGACTTGATTAAAGTAATAAAGTCAGGGACAGAGTTAGGAATTGAATTTGGCCCCAAGAGTTTAGTCATGTCAGGCTCTCTGATTTCAGGCAAGTCCACACATTGTATCATAAAGCTACAGAAGATGAAATGATTTAATCCAGATTTTATTATTTAACTTTAACAACCTGTGATATTATTTTATGGAGACTCCTAAATAATTCAGCTTTTTGAGGCTGCATATATTTTTCCTTGTTGCAAGCACTTAACGTAACTATGAGTGCATAAAGAAAAAGGGAAAAATAACGCTCTGTTTTCTTACAGTTAAAGGATTTACTAGAGTGTAACTTTGCAATGAATTCACATGATTTTTGGTTTTTAACTACAGCACTGTATGGGAGCAAGGGATGGGTTGGCAAGCACCTGGAAATAAAAAAATACCTTATTAAAATGTAATTAGATTTCTAAGGAAAAAAATCAGCATTTTGAAGAGCGTGCAAAAGGCAAGCAATTGTTAGAAGTCTCTTTAGACTCAAGTGACAGTAAATCAGCATATTAATAACTACCTCTAAATTGATGATCCTCGCCTTTCACTTTCAATCCTTGTGACCCTTCCTATCTCTCAACTCCGGCAGTCAGAAACTCAGAGACGTTCCCCTTCTCAATTACGAGAGCGTGGGGACAGAGGTCACCACTCTCTACAGGAAAGCGGGGTAATTGCCCTCTTCAGGAAGGTTAAACAAGTAATAGACTCTGATGCCCAAGGTCTGTGTAGCCTCATTACCTTCAGCAAGGACACCAAAGATTTGGCAACACAAACGTGTCCACGTAAAGTATGGCCAAGTGTATGCAAACCATCTTCTCAGCAGCGCTACAACCGCTAGCGTCTGCAGGGAAGCGAACGATACCCTACACTGCCAGCCCCATGAGGCAATATTTGCAATTGCATAATAAACCATCATGTTGCAACGCTTACTACGATCTGACAGAAGACCACAATTCATTCCTGACATTTATTAATGGCAACACAAGTGATGGAACTTTTAAATATCGATGTTAAACCAGACACTCCACGCTGCAATGAGTTATTATCTAATGGCCTGATCTTCTGCACGAATGTCCTTAATTTTGAGCACACAAATAACTCACTGAGTTTGCTGAGCCTATTTAGACACTAAAAGTGATGGATATATAAGGACACATGAGAGCAGGGCAAATATTTGAGAGATCGTGGAGCTTAAAGAAATTAGTGGCAATAGTAAACATGGGTAGAGGAAAGTTAAATGAAAACAACAAATAATATAGTGGATCATACATGTAAAAGCATGGAGACAAGGAGTCGAAAAGATGAAAATATAATGGGCAGTCTACTAAGAGACATAAAACCTAAAGGAGTAGAGGAGGAGGATTTCCTCTGAGGTGATAAGGGACAGGCAGGTGGTTGAAAATACGGAGTTGCTTCTCTTCTCTACTTTAGGAATTTTTATAAGTGCAGATCCTGGTAACTCAATCCAGTCATTCCTGACAGAGCAACAAAGCCTCCGTGTCAGCAAGGAGAGAAGGCAGTGGCCAAAGAGCAAGGAATCCAAAAAGCTATTTTTGATGCCTAAAATACTACCTAAAAAGCAAACATTCCACTTGCTTCCCACTCTCCTGGACTTTTGCACTTATCAATACCAACAGTGTTATTACTAAGCTGGTGGGCCCAACTGAGCACCCCCTTGGTGACCCAATTGGCAGCTACACCCCTTTGCTGGGAGAGCAGGCACTTCTTGTTTTACATGCACAAAATAAAATGCCAGCCATGAACATCTGGTACCCTTACACACCAAAACCCCACACCTCCTCAGGCTGCCTAGGCAATACGGTGCATGTCAGCCACATTAGGAGGCAATTCATTCCCAGTCAAGAGTCTGCAAATATCTTCAAAGACGATGCCAATGTGTGACTTCTTCAGTTTGACCTGAATTATCTTCAAAAGCCTGAGCTTAATGGGCCCAATCTTTATGTCAGTTATAAGAAATGGCAGGATTTCTGCTACATGCTTACAACTATGCTTGAGGTGAGCAGCATGAACTGCTAAAATAAATTAAATAATAAAACAAAAGCCCATTAGGGCATTTTAATGGCTTGAGAAGGGCTAGCCGGGAAGCAGCAGAGCTGACGGATCCACTCCAGCGGCTGGCTCAGGAACCAGTCACCTCGTTTCTGCCTGCTGCAAACTTATTTCCCAATTAACTTAGCTTTAAGAGAAAAATATTTTCAAATACAGGCACTTCTGGAAACAGAATGAGACAAATTTGTTTCAGTGGACCTTCAAGGAAAGTTAGTAAAATTATTTATCCTTGGTAGTTTCAAACTACTGATTGGTTTGGCTCATGTGTGGTTTACGTTGCATAAAAAATATTTCCCCATAATCCTCAGTTCTGTCACAATGGTTTTAAATAAACTCATACCGCAAAGCCATTTTGGCTATGTCAACATCTCATTATTTTTTTTTTTTAAGTGGGATACCACTGGAGGGCAAATGCAATCCATTTGCAGCCCTACGCACTGGGGAGGGGGGAGAAAAAAAAAAGAGGGGGAAAAAAAAAATATCACACAGTAACAATAAATCCCTCCTAGACATAATGTGTGATTTCTACTAACTCTACAGCATTTAAAATGAACACAAACATATGAATAGAAATAGCTAATAACCAGACACTGCCAGATAAAGGGTTTCAAATTATAATATTGATTCCCACAAAGAGGGGAAATGCAGGATTTCCTTTTGAACTCCCGCTGTTCTTTCTTATTACCACCAGTAAACGCCACCAAACTGGAATTAAACCCTTGGGGCCAAACTCCAGGATGACGATTTAATGCAGTTCTGTTGATATAAAACAATGTCTGGTGCAAAAAAAAAAAGTAGTACACCTTCTCTCGTAATGATAAAAACAAGATCATGAATTAAACTGGAAGGTAACCAGGTTCAAAACCTAAAAGCAAATATCTTTTTTCAGGGCAGGGCTGGAGGTGTTTGACAGACAGTGTGGCTACACCCACTAGGGTGTCAACAAAAGTTAGTGATTAACATGAGCAATGAAAAAAGCTGCAGGTGCAACTGCTTTGCTTCAAGGCATAAATCAAGTGTTAAATCTATGGTTTGGGGAGCAAATTTCCCCTTCTGCTGGTACGGGGTCCTGTTTGGATACTGAACAAGGACTGCTAACGGGATATTCCATACGACAGTGTCTGTCTTCTTGTTTTATATTTACACCCCCAAGAGCATGTTTGTATGCCATCATCTCAGCATATGGCACACAGAAGCATATGGAAGCTATATTCTCTAACTACATTCACTTTACATTACAAGTTAATAGCAGGCGCTTCTATAAACTTTTACATGGCGAAATCAAATGTTTGCATGCTGTCACATCGCAGAGGCGCTGAGTGCATCCTCAGATGATGTCACATCGCCACCAAAGCAGCATGTCGGCATCAAACTGGGGGAGCTCGGGTAGGCACGCGCCTCACTTAACAGCACCACAGACAGTCCTAACAAAAGGAGTGTATTGAGAAAGAAGTATTATAGGCATAGCATTGCACCTAATAAGGAAAGATAACATAAATACAGTTCCTCTTACATAAAAATCCAATTACAGACAGTCTTGGTAATCATATTCGTTTACCAAAGTTACAATCAATTCTCCTTTAAAAATGCATTTCAATCGTTTCCAAAGGGTATAAAGCTGAAGAGTGAGAATATCAGCTACCAACCAGCAAAATTATATTGTACCATGGCACTTCAATTTGGGAAACCTAAATTAGTGGGTTCAAAACTCTGGAATTAAATGTCATTAGAACATCTGAAAACAATTCCAGGAAGCTACACTCAGGCAAAACACTAAAACTAAGGGAATTAAATGTCATTAGAACATCTGAAAACAATGACTGATAATTCCAGGAAGCTACACTCGGGCAAAACAGTAAAACTAAAGCTATGCAGTAATGTAAATCAAATGGCTGGACTTAGTATAGGAACAACGGGACGACCTAAGAGGCGAGACAAGAGGTGTAGACACGATGATGTAATAATCTTCTCTGGCTTCAAATTCTAAAAACACGTAAAAAATCAAAGCCAGCATGTAAAGTCAATGGAATTATTTTAATATAGCTGTTTACCTTCTCATTGTTCAGAAAAATTCTCATTTTGTGTTGCATAATTATTCTCAGTGTAACAAGATAACATATCATTTCTTACACATATCGCTAATGATAAGTGAAAAAGGAGTTCAGGGATAATACATTAAAAAAAAGAAAATAACTTTAAGGATCCAGACTTGCTGACTATAAGCACAGTCTCAAAACTCATGATGACCTCATTTATTTTCTATATTGATACTTATAACAAGTTTCCCAAAAATCCCAGGTGGAACATTTATATTATTCTTGATATATTAATGCAACCTCTAATTACAGAAGGAGACCAGAAGCAGACATAATAGAAGACATAAGATAAGGCTTTGCTGAGACTCAGGTTTAAGTCTAAGGCCCTGATTCTCTAAGGACAAAAGTATACACTTACGCTCACCACCATGACCTCTCCTTGGACACAGCAAAACTCTCTGTAACGAAGTGAAGTGCGTCCAAAGTTTGGACTTACAGAAGCAAACCATGAAATAACCATTAAAAGTAAGTCCAAGGAAAAGAACAGAAGATGCCAGGACGGACATCGCAGACACAAATCTAGTAAAAATAACCAAGGGAGAGCTGGAACAACTAGTTATGCAGGAGGGAAACTGGCTCTGAGATCACCACTTTCCCATTTTGTAATTATTAATGATATTGACAGTAGTGCTAAAGGGCTAACAAATGCCACCGAGCAAACAGAGTGCTGAATAAACACAGACCCCAACCAACACGCACCATAAACAAACAAGAGGAGCCTGAGATGAGGTTGGGAAGCAATAAAGATGGTAAATATCAACTGAAAAGATAAAGGAAAGCAACTGAAATGATTTGCATGAAAAGGGGTCAGGGAAGAATTGGGTAGAAAAGTTATGTACAGAGCATTAGCATGGAGAAGAGACGAACAGGGGAAAGGGGAGAAGTTTGGGATAGAATTGGAAGGGAAGAAAGAAAAGTAGGCAAAACTGTGAAGGTCCTTCTCAAGTTAAAGGTCCATGTTTTAGCTGCTTTTTGTGTTGGTTTCTCTCTGCAGCCTTCCCACAATAAGACATGTACGTGGGGAAGAAGACAAGTTAATCTAGGTACTCAGAAGAAGAAAAGCCCCAGCTGCAGCCTTCTGGGGGCCAGATTGGTGGGAGGTCACCTCCAGCACAGCCACAGCCGTGCCCCAGCCTGGGCAGCTGACCCCATTTGCACAGGTCTGACCCAACCGTAGAGGTCCCCTGTGGCTACGCGTCCTCAGCATTCACCAGACGGAAAGGGCTAGAGAGGTCTGCACAGAAGGTCTGCACACCAGGGGTGCACGTCCCTCCTGCACCTTTCACCCTTCATGGCTCAGAGCCTCTCAGCCAACACCGCAGCGCGGGCATGAGAACAGATCAGTTTGTCTGAAAGGGATTAAATATGTCCAGGGCTGCATATTAAAACCAGTGAAATCAGTGCAGGCCGACTCCTGTCATTTAATGCCTCAAACTGGCCTCACCTCTGTTCCACTTTAAAATAACTTCTTAGAGTACACTTTTTCTTAGATACTTATGGATGAGGTTCTCGATTATTTGGTTTGGGAATATACGATTTGAATCACTGAAAGAATTGAGCTATACATGCCAGTTTTGCCAAGCTATGTGACTTGATGTTTTAATTCTTCCCCATATGAGAACCAACACTGCCCACTGTTTAAGGGCAAGTAGGAGAGAAACACATTGCTATTAAAGCCCGTTCCTCCTCCCACCCACACGCTGAATGCGGAACACAGGATTGATACATTAATGTCTAGAACCATTTTCATTTTAATACAAGTGTTTTCTTACTGGAAGTGGTTCACACTCTGCCTGGCTAGAAAGACAAAATAATATGATTTTTTAATGTTTCAAATTTACTTTGGCCAGTGAATAACTGCACTCTGAGTGCTTCTACATTATGCAATCAGTCTAAGGAATCTTTCACAATTTTTCCCTTTTTTTTTCCTAACTTTATGATAGGTTTTGAATTGCTTTTACTTTCATTTTCTATTAAAAAGAAAATCAATGGAAGTGCATTAGATGATTAATGACAGAAATTATGCTTCTGCTCCTTTCAGAGAACATAACAAAATACAAAAATATGCTTCCCTTTTTTTCCTCTTTCTGTGGCCCGCAATTACTAAAATTGAGTTCAATTTATTTGTAGCACCTATCATCAAGTTATATTTAAGATGAATTATTTATTGCACAACTTGAAAATAAAACTAAGTCATCCTGTTCTATATACACACATTGAGAACACAGTAAATAAAGAGAATCAAACCTGCCGAATAACAAAAGAGAGAGAAAATGGAAAACAAACGCAACGTTTACAGTATTTCTTAGTAACTCAAGTTGGAAAATCACTTAGCTGACTATGAAAGCACTGACTGACTTTCGGAAGCTCTTGCCTCAGTTATATATCCACAGGCCAGTGTTTTAAGCGATAGCTGGGGTAAACTTAAAATCTCATGCAGCCAGTTTTATTCCAGCCAGGTCCAGTTTTTGGTAGCTCCCCATGGTCATCTTTCACAACGGCAGTAGAGAGCTCAACACTACAGTCAACTCACATGGCAAACCCAACCTTAGGAAGGTCTTCAGAGACAGCCCTGTAAACTTGTGGAGCCAAATGTACGTATCAATCTGAAGTTTTTGGTATTGGGTTTGACAAAATTACCCACTTACATCACCTTTCAGTTAGCTGGGCATTAGAAAACATTGCATTATGTCAGTTTAGGAAAATACATTTGAAAATCTTGCTCTGGAAGGCAGGCACTCTGCCATTTCACTCCATCTATCCCTTTACAGCGAAGAACAGATACTAAATCCAGAACATAACACTAACACACTGACATATTTACAACTCCCCCAACGTCATATTTAAAACATTATGGCCCAAGGTAACACCTAAAGATTTTAATCTACCCTTCCTCCTCAGCTTCCCTCTCTCCAACTCTGTCTCTCCTCATTTTGGCATTCAAAACTCTTTGCTGCTCTTGGCTGGTCAGGGATCTGCAGCTAAGCCACTGTGGACACAGGATATTTGAACCCTTCAACAACTTTTCAACTCATCCTGATGCCTCCCGCTCCCACCTGCTGGTTCTTCCCCTTCCCCAGTTAATTCTGTTGTCAGTGCCCAAATCCCGTCCTACAAGGCATGCTCCAAGCCCCGAGTAAGACAGCACAAATTAACCTACCATTGCATAGGTCTCCTCATGATAGAAAGGGGTTGCGTGTAGTTGCATTGGGGTGAATTCATTCGATTTTCTCCAAAATTTGTATTTGCTCACTGTCTGGCCATACAGCTAACATTTAAGGGAGAATAAACAAGTTTGTCTGAAATCATCAATTCCTCCCTGACAGTACTGCCCGCGTAATGCTGCCTACACCATTGCCCCTCAGTAAAAAGCTGCAGATTTGGACTGGTGTAAAATAAGACCAGAATGTGGTCTCTTCTATTAACCTTTATTTTTAATTAACCATGCTTTCCCAGATTTCAGTCAATCCTAGTGTTTTACAGCATACAGACTTGTCAACTTTATCAAAGTCCAAAACTGCAATTGAGAAGGCAGTAACACGGGAATTTGGAAACCCCCTCAATCACTTTCTATATTCCACTCATAGAAACTGCTGATAAATTTTTCTGAAGTACCAATGGATTTCGCAGGTATGGTCCTGCATAAAACTTTCCACTTCAACTACCACTTTTCCACAGAAAAGAACAGATAAGAATACTAAATGCTTTGAAGTCTGAAGTCTGGCTACTCGTCTCCAGCCTAAAACTGATAAAACAACTAAATCTACTTTGACTGAAGCTAATAAAAATGCATGCTCAAATAATTCATGTTATCTTAATTAAGCATCTTTCAGCCATCATACAATATTGTCTACCTCATGAGACAAAATAAAGATACTGTATTTGAGATTGAAGGGTCAGGACAGTCGAAGTACAGTAAAGACACTGTACTTAGATTAAAGGTGAGAGAGGCAGAAAGAGATTGAGAAAAATTTCCCACATACAACCTTGAGAAATCAAATGTTTGGGGCCTTTCAGAAGATTTGCCCAGTAGGAAACCCTAAGTACGCAGATTTGAATCCCAGTAAGAGCAAAGTCACACTCTGATGTGTGGGAGTTTCATACATGTATACATAATGTATAAATTATACATACAGAAAGGCTTTTTATACCTCTTCCTAAACATTCCTAGTGTGCAGGGAAGAAGTGTTTTACAGAAACTCTACCTCAGGGCATCCTTTCTTTAGCAGGAAAAAAAAAAAAAAGACAAACAAACCCAAAAAACCCCAACTTCCCCAGAAGAGACTAACAGTCCAAGATACTGAAGGATATATTTCTATATAGTGCGTATAAAAGACCCCAATTCCCCTAAGTATAAGAAATGGTATTTCCCCTGGGTCATGTTAAATGAACTTCTCTGTGTGAGCAAAGGAGTTCTGATAGGTTTGCCTCTTAAGAATAATAAAAATAATTACACTCATCTTTCCTCATGTTTGCTGTTCAGACCATTCTCACTGCTAGTACATTCCTTTTTACTCTTCTTTTGAAGCTAACAGATCTAAAGGGACTATTTGCTTTCCCCTTCCAGTCTCTTAAAACCAAGGTAGAAGATCAGAGAAGATGCAAAGGGAGATAACTTACAGTACATTGTGTTTTTCTTATGATGATCTTCTCCTCCTTTCTTATAGGCAAAGAAGGGAAACGTTTCTTATTTAGCTGCTGCTACTCTCCTTGAATTTGTACCAAAATGTTACAATTGAGTGGGGATTGTAAAGCAGATTGTATTCC